>NW_027185764.1:22677071-22701629 GCF_028583685.1 Petaurus breviceps papuanus
AGATAGATAGATAGATAGATAGATAGATAGATAGATAGATAGATAGACAGATAGATGGACATAAAATAGACAGATACTATATGTAAAGGAGAGTGCTTTACTTGGCTCTAGCTTAAGTTAAAGCAAACACCTGGGTTCAGGATTTCTAGAAAATTGGTACTCAGGGAAATGAGACAATCATGAACTTTATTGGTAAGTGATGCAGTAAACAGGCAAACAAGACATATACACACATACTATGACAGTAAAAGCAGACAGAGGTTTGTCCTCACATACAAGAAACTCATCCTAACCAGAAGGTAAGGGAGATGTGTTGGGAAACACACTCAAAGTTGGGGTTCAGGTCACAAGCTTATATAACTTAAAAAGAGGTTTGGTTAATAACAGGTAATCAGAGGCAAATATAGAAGGAGGCATTCCCAATCAGACCTAGATGTGGTGGAAAAGTTCTCCAAGTCCCGTAGTGATACCAAGCTTAGGTAAAGGTCAGGTAAGAGGAGTTTCTTTATTGGGACCACAAACTGATGGGAGAGTCTAGTGTTAGCTGAGGCAGCAGAAGGAGGAGAAGGAGAAAGAGAAGGAGAAGGAGAAGGAGGAGAGGGAGAAGGAGAAGGAGAAAGAGGAGGAGGAGGAGGAGGAGGAGAAGGAGAGGGAAAGGGAGAGGGAGAGGGAGAGGGAGTGGGAGAGGGAGAAGGAGGAGGCCCCTGCAGCAGGTAGAGAATTCATACAATCAAAAAGCTGTGTCTTATCCTTTTGAAGCAGAGTTAACAGTGGAAAAGTATAAACTGTTTTGCCTATACACTTCTATGGGCATTAGAACCATTTATCCTGACTCCACATTCTAGCACTATAATTATAAATATGACATCAAACAATATTCATAACATCAGAAATATAATTTTTCCATTATTACAGAGAGAAAAAGAGAGAGGTAGAAAGGAGAGAGAGATCCCACCTTGAAGCTCATTCAATTCCTACTGCTAATGTAGATTGACTTATTGACCCAGGAAAGTCACGTAAGGTACCTTTCTGTGCCTCAAGCAACTTTATATAACTTTCTAAGACTTTGTCTTGTATTGGTCATTTTACTTTTAAGTCCAAAGATAGAATTTGAATCCAGTTCTTCCTGATTCTAAAGACAGTGCTCTATCCATTATACCAGTGGTGTCCAATATGAGCCCACAAGACACATGCACATGGAATACTGAGTAAATGGTGATACCACAGATAGATACTATAAAGCTAACAGGAAGGACAAGTTTAGAGGAAAAAATGAGTTCAATGTGAGGCATGTTGAGTATGAAGTACTCTGCGGATAACCAGGCGGAGATGTCTTACAGACACTTGGGATTATGGGTCTAGGGATGCAAAGAAAAGTCAAAATTTGAGATACGCATTTTTAGAGTCAACTCTATAGGAGAGAATAGAGAAAACTATGAGACCAAATGAGATTGCTAAGGGAGTGAGTCCAAAGAAAGGAAAAAAGAGGGTCAAAGATCTATTCAAAGGAAATACCCCATTAATGGGTTAGAAAGAGGAGATGCAGCCAATTAATGGAGAAAGAGAAAAGGAGATTAGGGAAACAGGAGAAGAACCAGGAGGTTATGGATTCTTTGAAATCATAGCCCGAGAAATCAGCCTGAAGATCAGGTCCACAGTGTCAAAAGCTGTAGAAAGGTCAAAGACAATGAAGACAAGAAAAAAGAAAAGCACTATTAAACTTGGACTGATGGATTGTCAGGTCCCTTCCAGCTCTAGCAATCTTTGAATCTATGACTTGAATATGAGATACAGCTTAAGAGACATCATCATTGATACATAAGACTGGGGAAGGTGGAAGAACAAATACATAATGAGCATAAGAAACAAAAGATATATAATCCTCAAGATAGACTTGGGGGTATTGTAGACTGGATCTATGATTTCATTCATACAAGAAAGTCCCATGAGGAAACTACCTCCACCAGTGTTCCTTGGGATCCACTCTGCAATTTGTAGTATATATTAGAGAATTATCTAGAATTTGAGTGACTTGTCCAGGGTCACACAGGTTATATGTGAAATGTATAATTCTTTCTGCATCATATTATTCTTTTTTTCTTTTTTGTAAGCAAACAGGGTTAAGTAACTTGCTCACGGCCAGTTATTTCTCGGTGTGGTGCTAACTATCTGAGCCCGGATTCAATCCCCAGGTCATCCCAACACTGGGGCTGGTGCTCTTACTCACTGAGCCACCTGGCCACCCCAACTGCATCATATTTTTCACCACCTCTTTTGCACACATCTACCTACTTACTAAAAGAAAAAGGAAAGCCTTCCTTCAGGAGGCTGTGTATATCAATTAAAAAGAATTTAATGGAAAACATGGACAAAAACTGAACAAAATGAAAAGCCCAATCCTCATGGATGGAGCTCATGCCAATTATATGATTGCTCCTTCAATTTTAATTGATTAGTATAAACTTGAATTTATAACTCACTAAGAAAAAGCATAACCATTAAATCTTTGAGTTAGGAGAACCCTTAGAGGTTACTTCATACAACCCCCCCCCCCACATCCCATCCACAGTCCTTCTATAACAAGGACAAGTGGTCATCCAGCCTAGGTGTGAATATTTTCAGCAACAAAGCACCCATTCCTTCACATAAAGTAGCCCATTCAATTTGGAGAGCAGCTGTAATTTTGGAAATCTCATTCTTTACTTTTGATAAATAGCATTTTATTTTTTCCAATTACATGTAAAGATAGTTTCCAACATTCATTTTTTTAATAAGATTTTGATTTCCAAATTTTTCTCCCTCCCTGACCAGGATGGCAAGCAATCTGATATAGTTTATACATGTGCAATCATGTAAAATATATTTCCACCTTAGTCATGTTGTGAGAGGAGAAACAGAACAAAAGGGAAAAGGCACAAAAAAACAAACAAAAAAAAGTGAAAATATTATGCTTCGGGGCAGCCAGGTGGCACAGTGAGTAAGAGAGCCAGACCCAGCATTGGGAGACCCAGGATCGGTTCTGGCCTCACAAAAAATAAATGGCCATGTAACCTTGAGCAAGTTACTTAACCCCAATTGCTTAAAGAAAAAAGAAAAGGAAAATGTTATGCTTCTATATGCATTTAGACTCCACAGTTCTCTCTCTGGATGTGGATAGCTTTTTCCATCATAAGAAATCTCATAGAGCCAAAATAACTAAGCTAAGCAGTTACCAACAAGTCATCTCTGGTTTCTTATCATCTGCATGGCACAATGTTAGGGTTAGAGTCAAGAAGAACTGGGTTAAAATCCAACCTCTAACAGGTTAAATTTCCTATTTGTCAAATGGCCATAATTCTTATGTTACCTACTTAATAAGATTGATTTGAAAAGCAAATAAGGCAATTGTATAACAATGACATTTATCTAGGTCTTGCTTTGTGGTTTACAAAGATTTATGTGTGTGTAGTGTATGTGTATATGTATGTGTATATATAATATATTATGTATATTATATATACACATATTATGCAATATACATATTACATATAAACAATATATACATTAATATATACACAATATATTATGTATATATTATATATACAATATATTATGTATATATTATATATATATATATACATAATTTCATTTGATCCTCACAAAAATCCTTGTGAGGTATGTGTTATTATTATTGCCATTTTATACATGAATAAACTAAGGCTGACAGATCTTAAATGACTTGCCTAGGGTCATATTGCTGGTTAGTATCTGAGACAGAATTTGAACTCCAATCTTCCCAACTCCAAATGCAGTGTTTTATTCACTATGCCATGTGTATATGCATATATTTATGACATATATAATTTATATATAACATACAATGATATGTGTGTATGTGTAGTATGTAATATGATAGCATTATGACTAGAGAGAGAAGAATGAAGAGATAGCTTGAAGCCCATTCAGGACTCATCTCTAACTAGGTGACCCATACTAACTAGGTGACCCTGGAAAAGTCAATTAACTTTTCATACCTTTAGCAATTCTCTCAAGCTACAAGTTTCAAAGAAAGTGCCAGCTTTCATTAGTAGAGGGAATTCCCAAAGCAATGAGATCACAAATCCAGTGGACATTCTTATATTTCCACTATATAAAGTATGATGTGAATTGTAAACCACTATAAATATATGTTAATATTATTTCCAGTATCACTATACCCTTTAATCCCTCAGGTAATGAAAATACAGGATATTGCTTTGAAAGCTATATTCAAGCCTCTAGCAATGGATGCAACTAGCTCTTGCTAACCTTGGCCTCCTCTGCTTAGTTAAGCAAACATTGCATTTATCTCTCATTCCTTTCTCTGGGTCTGGAAAATCTGAAATTGAATCCCAGGTGTGGTTTCAGTATGAATCTCTGAAAGTACCTTTTGAGCTGCCTGTGCCAGGGGAACTGGCTCCATGTTTCTGGAGGTTTCTATCTGCGAACATCATAGGTAATTGACAACTACAGATAGGCCTCTGGTGTCTGCTGTCCTGGGGAGGAGCAGAAATGAATTACAACATCTTGTTTCCTCGAGATTGACCAAAGGGGTCTTTTGAATTTGAGAACCTGTTGCAAAATGTCAAATTATTTCCATCTCTCCTGCTCTGGAGTACAACTGCTCTCTCCCCCATCCCCATGGTTCCTTCGAATTTCACAAGTTATCACTCACCAAGTCAACTGTTCTTTTTTCCCAAGTGCAGCTTTTAGCAGCTTTCTGAGGTCTGAATCCTTAGGTTGCTAAATTGAACTCGAGTCTAAGCTTAGGAACAAAATTCCCCCAGAGGTACAACATCTGTTCTCATCCTCTACTCCCAGAGGGTAACCCATCCTCAGAAATAAACCATGATCTGTGTCTCTTGGAGACACCACAAAACACATTTGTATGACAGCACACCATTGTTCCTTGTGGAGATAGTCTTTGTGCATTTAAGAATCTTTAGCTTCTTTTGAAGCAGTCCAACTGATGAACTGAGGAACAGATACAATCTCCTGGGAGGGATGGGGTGTGCAGGTGACCTCACTTGGAAATGTATTTCCCCAAAGGAAGAATAGCCAAGAACTTTTCATCACAGTATACAAGCTATCCATCTGATCACTCCTTGGCTTCAAGTTTATGAAATGCAAATAAAACTAAGAGTTACATAAAGTGTAAGATCTGGAATCAATGAATGAACAGGCATTTAATAAGTGCCTTTATGTTCCAAGCTCCAGGCTAGGAGCTGGGGGTACAAAGGGAAAATGAAAGTCTTCCCGAAGGAATTTAAATCATATTGAGGGAGGAACAGGAATTAATGTGTATAAAAAGCATATACAAAATATAGAAGGAAACCTAAAACTTAAATAGCTATGGTGTCACAGGAATTTAGAGGTTATCTAATCAGATCCTCTCATTTTGCAAATAAGGAAACTGAGACTCCAAGAGTTTATATGACTCCCATAAGGTCACACAACTAGCATTGTTGAGTGAAGCAAAATTTGAATCCTGGTCCTCTGACTCTAAACACAGTACTCTTTCTACTTTGTATATGAGAAAATTCCAACTTTTTAATTTTTCAGAGAGAGAAACTGAGGTCCAGAGAATCACAGCTAGAGGCAGATGTGGGACTAAAACCAACGTCTTCTGACTCCCAACATGGGTGAATGTTCATGAATAAATACTATTCGTGCCCCACCCAAGGTCTGTGTTTCTAAATATCAATTAATCCATTGGAGGGTCATCCTAGACTCTTCATCCTTGTTCATCAGAAGGAAGGGTTCTGTTTTAGGTTTACAACCTCCATTCTACTGTGATCAACACTCATGGGGCCATGAGCACAGAGATAAGACACCAATTTTTGCAGCTGTTGGTACAGTCCCTGAATCTCTGGTTTGAGTTCTGCTCGCTGTTCTGTACCTAAAACATCATCTCTCATTTCCATGCCTAACCTCCATTTCTCAGCATCCCTGATCTGCTTCAAGATTCAACTCAAAGGCTGCCTTTTGCAGGATAACTTCCCTTCTCCCTCCCATCTCACTGATGATCTCACCATCTCCTCTAAGGTTATTTTACATCTATTCTCAATATGTCAGAGTCAACATGTCCCCAAAGCCTCTGTGCAGTTTTTCATCTATTAAAGCTTAGTAGCTTAAATCCTTCATGTTAATAAGAATGAGCATTTATAAAGCACTTACTATGTGCCAGGTACTGGCAAATATTATCTCCTTTGATCCTCACAACAACATTGGGAGTTTTGTTGGTGGTGCTCAGTCATTTCAGTCATGTCTGACTCTTCATGGCCCCATTTGGGGTTTCCTTGATAAAGATATTGGAGTAGGTTTATAATCTCCTTCTCTAGCTCATTTTATAGATGAGGAAATTGAGGCAAAGATAGTTAAATGACTTGGCCAGGGTCACACAGCTGGTAAGTGCCTGAGGCCAGATTTTAACTCAGGAAGATGTGTCTTCCTGACTCTATGTCCTGTACTCCAGCCACTGTACCACCTAACTGCCCAGTCTGGGAGGTAAGTGCTATTATTATCCCCATTTTAAATTGAGGAAATTGAAGCAGACAGAGATTAAGTGACTTATGCAGAATCATAAAGTAAGTGTCCAAGGGCAGATTTGAACTCAGATCTGCATGACTCCAGGCCCTGCCTTCTATCCTCTACACCATATGCATCCATATTTATATACTTCTTGTCTCTCCTTACATTGTGAGCTCCTGGAGAGCAGAGATGTCCTTTGCTTTCCTTTTGTATCCTTCAGTGCTTAGCACAATTCCTGGGAGGTGGTAGACACTTAAAGGCTTGTTCATTGTTTAACTGACCCCCAAAGCCTCAATACCTACCCCCTCTGCTTTGCCATGAGCTGACTGCCCTGTTCTTGATCCCTCATCTTCCTAGACCTGAGGTATCTCTGCCCAGCTCTCCCTTCTCTGTTAGATTTTGGTCCTGACACTTGTTGGTCTGCCCTAATCTGGTGCTGGTGTTTTAGTGTAGCCTAACCATGAGGTGTCATAGCACTTTATAGAAATAAGCCCAAGAGTTCAAACAGTCTAATGGTTATATAAAGCGTAGGATATAGAATTAATCAATGAAAAGGCATTTAATAAGTGTCTTTCTGTATCAATCAAGACCTGTGTTAGGAGCTGGGATATAATAACATGTGTGTATATGCATAGCATATCCAATACAAGAAATAATATTTTTAAGGTTTTTATTCAAGGTTTTTAAATGTTCTTTTTTAAGGTTGTTTTTTTTAACCTTTTTTGTGTCAAAGATCCCTTTGGCAATCTAGTGAGGCCTATGGGTTCCCTCTCCAAAGCATATTTTAAGTGCATAAAATAAAATACATAACATTACCAAAAACAAACAAAAACAAGCTTAGTTAAAATGAAGATGCAATTATTTTTCCCATCCAAGTTCATGGATCCTTTGAAATGATGGACCCCCTGCTCTGTACCAGAGGTGTCAAACACACAAACACCTGCTGGCTGTTGGCCCACACCAGCTTGCATTGTAACTGGTAAATATTTAGCAAAATAAATAAAAACAATGGAACATTGATAATGTTATTATATGGTTTTCTAATTCAGCATGAAGCCCACAGAGATTCTTATATTTGTTCACCCGTTTTCTCTTTTTCTTTTTCAGTTTGACGAAGACTGTTCTATACCGTCCCAGCCAGATGGGCTTCTAGCATCTGTTTAGATGATAAGCGAATTATCTGGCTAGTGGCAAGGAATTACATCACTTCAGGGGGCATTGGAGCCCTTCCCATTCTGGTTTGAGCCCACCTGTCCAGAATTTTTTCATAACAATTATATATTCCACATTATAACCAATATTGCTATTCCTAACACACAATATTCCATGTCCTGCCTTTGCATAGGCCATCATCAGACCTGGAATGTTCCCCCTCTTCAATATCTCTCTTTAGAACCCTAACTTCCTTTAAAGCTCTGTTCAAATGTCACTACCCACAGGAACCCTTTACAGGTTCTCACCCCATCCTATGCCCCTAGGCCCACCCCCATTGCTATTGCCTTGGCCAAAATTACTTTGCATTTACTTTCTATATTAATATATGATATATTAATTTCATATTAAGTAATATGTTATGTTACTTATATTTGCAAGTTATATTCCCCAATAGAATGTAAGCCTCTCAAAACTGTTTTCATTTTTTGTCTTTCTATCCCCAGCACCAAACACAGTGCCTAGCATTTCATAATGCATGCTGAATGACCAAAGGAAGGAAACTCATTGCACTGGTAGAAAACAAAGGGCACTTTCTATATGTTATGTCATTTGGTCCTCAAAGCAACCCTGTGAGGTAGGTGCCATTATCATACCCATTCTACAGATGAAGAAACTAAGGCTGACAAAGGCTAGGTACTTTGCCCAACTGCACATAACTGAAAAGCTGGGATTTAAACCCAAGCTTTCATAATTCCAAGACCAGCCCTCTGCTACTCCATCATTAGCTGCCTCAGTTATTGAATGATAGAACACATTTTGAACTGCAACTCCTCAAATGAAACTGGAAACTGAAATTCAGCTTAGCCAAGCAACTCCCCAGTGTCCTGGATGGAGATTTGCACTGTCAAGGGTGTGCTGGCACCATCTCATATCAGCTCCCTAGAGCTGATTATTAAAATTTTCAGTGTAAGCATTTACATCTTTGAAACTGGCAAATGCTACACATTAGGACTTTATTTATTTTTGTTGTTGATTTTCTAGACTTAAAGTGATAAAGAAAATGTTAGACTTAGACATGTATTATCTATACATCCCCCTTCTCCCCACCCTGTGAGTTGATTGTTAAACATTTGTCTGATATTGTACTGTGGTCACCTTCTGAAATATTTGTTTTCCTTTTCTTCCAGTTGAACACTCAGACAAGGATGACCCAAAACAGAACTGTGAAGCAGGTAAAGTTTATCTCCAATGGCCCAGAGTTCTCTCAAGCTAAAGTATTAATGAATGGCAATCAGCAACTTCCTCCACAATGTATATTTTCCTAGGGCTTTTCAAAGGAGGGACCAGTGGTAGGCATTTCAGATGCTGGAGTCAAAGAGACAATTTAGGTCTGAAAAGAGGGTTGGGGAAGAGAGAATTCCTGGGCATTCCAGTCATATTATGATATGATATAATATTTGATGATCACTTGTTGAAAGGAAAATTCCTCCTTTGGGCTTTTCCCCTGATTAATGAGGTAAAACTAAGGACAAAAAGAATTCAAGGTGTTTATTATAAGCATGTCAAGGCAGCAACATGTTGCCTGATGGGTCACTCAAGATCAGAGATGGCTTCAGGGTGAGGCCAGATGTTATGGGGAACTTTCTTAATGAGGTAAAGGCAATTCAGATAAGGCCAATGAAGTTGGGTCCTTGCATCTCATTTCCTTCCAAAGGTAGCAAAGTATGTGACAATTTCTAGGCACGGTAACAACATCACAGGTAGGGGTGCATGACAAAGAGCAAGTAATGCAAAAAGTGCAGACTTTGCCCAACAGAACCATCCTCCCCCAACATTGGTCGACAAACAGGTCTAGGAACAAAGGGGCATTGAGCCAACGTAACTTTCAATGATATCATGACATACCCAGTGCCTACATGTGTAGTGTTGGCATCACTGGGTTCCAAGCTCTTGGAGAGTCTGGAATACCCAAGTTAAGAAGGAAGGGTCACTTATTTAGATGCTTCTTCCTCTCTGGTCCCCTGGGGCATCCCTTCATGATGTGGAACAAAGAGTCGGCCAAGGACCTGGAAACCCGAGGGGTAGGGGATATTTTTTTTAAACACAGTTATGAAGGTGACTAAGG
The DNA here is from genome assembly GCF_028583685.1 of Petaurus breviceps papuanus. NCBI lineage: Eukaryota > Metazoa > Chordata > Mammalia > Diprotodontia > Petauridae > Petaurus > Petaurus breviceps. The sequence continues at coordinate 22,686,901 of NW_027185764.1, forward strand.
CCTCTCTACAGGAAGAGAAATGAAAGAATCTGGCTGTACCTTAAAAGCCTCTTAAATCTCTCCCTAACCAGCCCACCTGCTACCCCACAGAATACTCATATGTTTCATCTTTTCAAAGGCAGTAAATTCAACACGGCTTGAGTCCCTGGCAGTCAGCTGCTTTTTTGGTCCCTGTTTTTGGCAGTTAGTTCCCCACTGAGCTTAATGCTATTTATTTTTCTTTTACCTTTATTTAGGTACAGCTCCAGGGGCCACCTTTTTTCCAGGCCCTGCCAAGCTATTTGAAGTCTGAGGGCTAGAAGAATAAGAGATGGTGTTGCAAAGGACATCAGATCTGGGTTCTAGTTCTGGTAGATTGTTGAGATCAAAGGTAAGACCATACACTTGGCTTCTCTGGGCCTCAGCTTTCTTTTCTGTAAAATGGGATACCAGCACTACCTTCCTCACAGGGTAATCCCAAGGATCAGATTAGGTAACAAATATTTCTAAAGGCATTGAAGGATTGTAGGCTTAAAGCTGAAAGAAACACTTCAGATGATCTAGTCTAACCCTTGTTTTACAAACAAGGAACCAAACAGTTACTTGACCAAGATCACACACCTTCTGGCAAGAAGCCTTTCCGTATCCCTCTTAATGTTAGTGCCTTCTCCCTCAGTCTAATTCCAATTTATCTTGCCTGTATTTTTACATGGTTGTACAAGTTGTCTCCCCAGCCCCCACCCCCTTTAAATTGTAAGCTCCTTGAGGGTAAGGACTGTATTTTACCTTTCTTTGTATGCCCAGCACTTAGCCCAGTACCTGGCACATAGTAGGTGCTTAAAAAAAATGTTTATTGACTTTACTGTCACTGGAGTTCAATGACTCAGGAAGAGATAATGAGACTGACAACTTTACACAGCCCTGCCTCACTTAAATCCAATTCACTTGCAAGTCAAGATGCACCCCCATGATGTCATTGGTCCCCTTCAATAACAAAGGACAAGCAACATTGACTTGACTCAACACACATACAAGGTAGTAAGGGACAAAAGTGGAATCTGAAGCCAAGCATTCTCCCTCCAGATCCAGTATTCACTCTACTCTACCAAGCCGAGAGAGATGTGATGACTATGAAGTGAGATATAGATGCAGAGACAAATGTGAGATTTGTACTCTTCTTTGTAGAATCCTTTCATTGTAGACAATCAAACTAAAGGAGTTTTCATCCAATTAAAATATTTATTAAGCACTAGGTAGGCATTGTCCTAGGTCAGGGGTGAGGAACCTGCGGCCTTAAGGCCAGCCACATGCGGCCTTCTAGGTCCTTAGGTACAGCCTTTTGACTGAATTCAAATTTTACAGTACAAATTCAAAATTTGGGTTCAGTGAAAAGGCTTCACTTAAGGACCTAGGTTCCCCACCCCTGTCCTCAGGCAGCTTGTGTCCTACTGAATACAAAGTGAGGAGGGGGGTGTTTAACTGAATATGGTACCACCTGGGAACTCAACTTTGAATGCAATTGGGGATTCCAAGGGACAGGAGATGGAGAGAGTGAGCATTCACTGAATTGAGGACAGAGAGTATAAAGTCACCTTAAGCTGCCAGATGGAGCTGTAAGCTACTAACTCAATCCTTTTTTAACACCTGTTTCCCTCCCATCCCTTGGAGCTCAGTTAGCATTCCAATCAAGAACATGGAAGCCTAGGGTGGGCCTACTTCCAAACATGTGTGATAGAAAGACTCTTCTCCTGTCCCCACTTCAGGGCAGACACAAATATCCTCTGACTGTTTCCTATTGGCCACGATGACTAAAGGGGTTCACACTATGTGGTGACAAAAAAGCCTTCATTGTCTATTGAGCCCAGTTACTAAAGGAGTGATTCCCCCCCCCCCTTAGTAAAATTCTCTTAGATCTCTGGAGGAATAGATGAGTGGTAGAGTACACTTACTTTAATCTGGCCATAAGCCATAAGCTCAAAACCTCCTAGGCAAGCCTGTGCTGGGGGATGGGGTCACCTTTGTGTTTTCTTCCTTTAGGAAAGATCTTGAACAGTAACTAGCATCTTCTTCCTCAGCACCCAAGCAACAGGAGAGAAACTACCAGAACATTAGGTGTAGTAATTGTAACAGAAGCAGACCAGCCAAAAGGGAAAGAGTCAGAGACAGACAGCAGAGACAAAGAGACAAAAAGACAGAGACAGAAAGAGACAGAGAGAGACAGAAAGAAACAGAGATAGAGGGAGAGAGAGGCACTACTGGAAAGAATGCTGTTGATTGGATTGTAATAGGTGGAAGGTGAATAAAAGTGGCTAATTAGAAACACAAAGAAACTATTTGCAAATATTCCACTGAGACTTGAATACTATCCTATCAATTAACTGCAGTCTTTCCGTGATTCTTTATTGTTTATTTATTAAAATTACCTGCTCGATACCTGATTCATGTCTGTACTCAGAGTACCTATTTTACCCCACATACTGGGTAAGATCACCTATACTAAAATTAAAAATAGAATTAGTCCTCAGAAATCTAAGGTGGGGATGGAGTTGAAAAAAGTAGAATTTTCCTATTGAGAAGACAGGCAAAGCAATGAAGAGAAGGGAGGGAGAGAGGGTAAAAGGCAGAAACTGGCAAAGGTTGCCAGCTCCTTTCACTTCAATCCAGCAATACCTGAATAGCCTGAGTGATAGACTATTTAATAAAAAGAAGAATCAGAAACTAGCAGTCCCTTAATCACCTTGGTGGTTATAATATTCTACCTCAGTCAGAGGGAGTGATAGGGAAGTGTCAAATTCTTTGTGGTTCTCCAGGAAGGAAATACTGCCCACTCCCCAACTCTACCCTTCTCTGAATGTCTCTGCCATTTCATCAATGGGAGGAGTGGAGGGTGTGATTAATGTGAATTTATCCAATCAGATTCAGCTTGGAGAGCCCATCCTAGTGTCCAAACTCCACGTCTTCTTTCACCTTGCTAAACTAATCCCTAGTCACATGACCTCAGAATGTACCTTTCTACAGGATTAAACTGTTCCAGGAATAGTAGGTAGCCTGTGCAAAGATATGAAGGCTGGAGAGAGAAGGCCAGTGAAGCTGGAACATAGATTGTACTGCTAGGGGGAATAACATAAATTAAGTCTGAACAGATAGCTCTTGAGCTATCTTATACAACTTTGAATTAGCACAAGTCCTTTCATATAATGAGTAGTAAGTTTGTATAGGATAGATGGATGGATGGATGGATGGATGGATGGATGGATGGATAGATGGATGGGTTGGTGAATGAATGTGATGGATGCATGGTTTCATATGCATATGGCACTGAGGGATCTAAAGGTGTGTAATATCTTACCCTCCACCTTCACATAATGCCTCTCCAAGATCTATTGAGCTTTCTTTGGGACAAAGGAAAACATTTTAGTGGCCATTCGTTTTTTAAATTAGCAGTGTGACACCTAATTTAACCTAGCTTTAAATATCAACAGTGCCAAACAACCAGCAGCCTGAGAATTCACTTGCAGTTAAGTTTATCATAGGGTTGGCCTACCATTTGCTCAAAAGATGGTCAGTCGGGATCCATCTGTACAAGAAGAAGGGATAATACTTTCTTCACTTCCCCCCAAGCCTGTTCTAGACTCTCCTATCTTACATCCCTCAAGCTCCTTGAGGGCAGGGATTACATTTCTTTTTTTTTTTTTTAATTTGTATCCCCAGTACTTAGCACAGTGCCTGGCCTGTAATAGGCACTTAATTGACGTTTATTGACTATTGAATTACATCTTAACTTAGTTAAAACACACCTTTCAATAAAATGAAATGAAATAAGAAATTAAATCAAATGCACCAGCCTCCTTAAGAATGGAGTGTCACTAAATTCTGTGCATTCCAGACTGTATGACAGGCGGGCGAAGGAGATAATTTTGGGCAGAGGGCATTTTCACTGGGGCTTGCTTCCTACCATAGTGCACAAACTACTTGCCCATTCTAGGAATGAGGTCAGCTCTGAGGCTGCATGGTACTACCAAGTTTGACCTGTGACCATACCCAGAAAGAGTTTTGAATATTTTTTTTGGAGGGGGGGAAAGGTAGGGCATTTGGCATTGAGTGATTTGCCCAAGGTCACACAGCTAGTTTTGTGTTAAGTGTCTGAGGTCAAATTTGAACTCAGGTCCTCCTGACTCTAGGGCTGGTGTTCTATTCACTGCGCCACCTAGCTGCCCCGAGTTTTGAATATTTTAAAATAAAAAAAGGAATTCAAGTCACAGAGTACATTGGTTGCTGATAAACGTATGTGTATGGAGTTTGTTTCTTTTCCCACTAAGTCCACACTCCACCAGGACACAAAAACTTAAAAGAGCCACTAACACCAAGCTGAGGAATGAATTCCAGGGAAGGGAAAGAGAGCATATCTAAATAATGCTAGAAAGAAATTGGACAGAGATCCAAAATAGGTAGTTTGATTAGCATAAGGAACTGCCGCAAAAGAAGCTTCTACCATCATAGATAGACAACTTACTGTAACTTACAGACTTAGGAAGTTTCTTGGGACCCTGAAAGGTTCAACAAGTTGCCCATGGTCACATAACTAGAATGTGTCAGAGGATGAACACAGCCAGGTCTTCTTAACTCCTGAAGGCTGGCCCTCTGTCCACTATGCCATATTGCCTGTGCTAGAAATAATAACAAAATAATTATATGAACTCTGTGCTTTCTAAAGTCTGGATAAACCCTTCTCTCTGAGGACTTCCCCTCAAAAAATTTCAGATACTAAAGCATTAATCCCCTGGAGTACCAAGAAGAGATCATGCAATAATTTTCTGGAAAACACAAGAAGAGGTGATTGAATCAGGTGCCAGGGTCTTTAACTCAAACCAAATCAGAGCATGGTGAAATACCAGACTTCTACCTATAAGTCATCTTTATTTCCAGGCTTAATCAAAACAAGTTTCTACAGAAAAGCCATCAGATTTTGCCCCCCTCCTAAACCCCACCTGCAGCTTGCACCTTCAAAATTAATCAAGATAAATAATACTTATTTTTCAGTGCCACATGCCCAACAGCCCCAAGGCCCCCTAATGAAATTAAATAAAGAACATTGTGGAACTAACCAAATAGCTCCATATGTCCAACGATATAGCCAATAAATCCCCAGAGGCAAAGCTAATACATGCACCTTTTATACTCCATGCCCACAGTACAGACTCAGGGAAAACTGATGAACGACTTACTGAGGTTTAAGTCACAAATTAAAATCTTTGACTTCTCTTCATCACCACTGTCATTTTCATCACTGCCAACTTCCTCATTTCTATCATTGTGGTGGGTAATTAATAATAATTGAGGAGACAATTCAAGTTATACAATTTACTAGCAAAACACATGATTCCAACACTATCACCACCATTTTCTTCAGCACCATCAGCCACACTATAATAATGACAATGACTATGACGATATTTAACATTTATAAAGTTCTTTAAGATTTGCAAAGTGCAGGGGCAGCTAGGTGGTGAAGTGAATAGAGCAGCGTCCCTGGAGTCAGGAGGACCTGAGTTCAAATCCAGCCTCAGACGCTTAACACTTACTAGCTGTGTGACCTTGGGCAAGTCACTTAACACCGATTGCCCTGCCTTTCCTCCTGCAAAAAAAAAAAAAGATTTGCAAGGTACTTCATAAATGCAGGGGGTTAGGGGAATGGGTGTTATTATTATCCTCATTTGACAGATTGAGGAAACTGAGGCAGTCAAAAGTCAAGTGACTTGCTGAGGGTCATGACTTTTGATACAAGCCCTTGGTGCAAGACAGAAGGCTTCTGCTCAATTCAACAAACATTTGTTAAAATAAAGACAGCATGGTATAGTAGATAGGGAGCAGGTCTCAGAGTCAGGAAGGCCTACATTCAAGTTCTGCCTCTGAAATAGACTGCTATGTGACTGGATAAGTCACTTAACCATTCCATATACCAAAACTGCTAGAGAGAATTATCTCAGGGGCAGTTCCCTCCAACATTGTAGTCACAGGTCCAATGCCCCCTTTGTTGTTCACTTGTGTCTGACGCATCGTAACCCCATTTGGGGTTTTCTTGGACTGATTGGCCATTTCCTTCTTTCAACATGCTTTGCAGATGAGGAAACTGAAGCAAGCAGAGTTAAGTGACTTGCCCAGGGTCACACAGCTAGTAAGTATTTGAGGTCATATTTGAACTCAGCTCTTCCTGACGCCAGGCCTGGCGCTCAATCCACTGCACCACCTAGCTACTCAACACTTAAAAAAAAAAGTATCTTACAACACGGTGAGCACTGGGGATATTAGGATAGTTCCAGCTTACGTTTTACTTAGAGGAGGCAACATGTATTCAGATTAATAAAGAAAGGTAATTTGAGGAGAGTGATAGCATTAAAGACTGTAGAAAGAGCTTTGTACACAGTTACAGACCCATCGTATCTGCGACAACTAACTTTGATAGACTGGGCTCCTCTCAGCAATGCAAGGCAACTTCAAAAGACTCATGATGGAAGGGGATGTCCGCATCCAGGGAAAGAGATGTGGCGTCTGAAGGCAGACTGAAGCAAACTACCTGCTCTCTCTCTTTTGTGTTTTGTTTCATTCCTTCTTTCTCGTTGTTCACTCCATCGGTTATAATCCTTCTTTACAACTTGACTAATGTTTAACATGAAGGTATTTGTAGAACCCATATTGGATACTATGCTGCCATTGGTGGGGGGTGGAGAGGCGGGGAGGGGGAGAAAATTTGGAACTCAAGGGATTGTGGAACTGAATGTTGTAAACTAAAAGTAAATAATAATTTTTTTTAAAGAATTGTAGAGGGGGAGGAGTCAAGATGGCAGAGTAGAAGCACAAACTTGGCTTGTGCTCCTGCTCCAGTCACTTCCAACACATGTAAAATATGACTCTAAACAAACTTTAGGGCTACAGAACCCACAAAGTGACAGAGAGAAACAAACCTCCCACTGAAGGTAGCCTGGCAGGCCGGCAGGAAGGGTCTATTGCACCAAGCTGGGAGCCAAGCAGTTTTAGCCCCAGGGCTGCCCTGACCAGCAGTGGCCTAAGCAGACTTCAGGAGAGTGAAGGACCAGCAGCTGTGGTGGTTCCCAGACTTCTGAACCTATAAACTCCAAAGACAAAATAAAAGGTCAGTGCGGAACTCTGTTGGAACAGGGGGGGCTCCTGCCCCTGGGGAAAGAAGCTGTGGAGGCATGGCAGCTCCAGTGGTCACAGCCTGGCTGCCTCAGAAGCTCCTGGCCTACAGATTGTAGGGGGACCAAATGACCATTCAGAAGGTAATCACTCTTGCTTTAACCTGCTTGGATCTGGATCACAGTCATGGGTGATGGTCCTGGGGTATATGGCCAGCTTGTTGAAGCTTGTGGGGATTGTAGAGAGGGTGCCCTCTTAATAGCTCCAGGAGCTGTGAAAACCTCAGCAATTTGGGACAAAGCTCTCTCCATTCTGGAAGCAAAGTTCCACCAGGCAAAGAGCTCATAAGCCAAGTAATTGGCTGGCAATATGAGCAAGCAGAGGAAGCACAAAAAGACCATAGAATCCTTCTTTGGGCACAAAAAGGATCAAGGCATGAAGCAGGAGGAAGACAGTGAAGTCAGAACTCCTGCATCAAAGGCTTCCAAGAAAAATATGAATCGGTTACAGGCCATGGAGGAGCTGAAGAAGATTTTGAAAATCAAGTAAGAGAAGTGGAGGAAAAATGGGAAGAGAAATGAGAATGATGCAAGAAAATCATGAAAAGTGAGTCAACAGCCTGCTAAAGGAGACCCAAAAATACACTGAAAAATATAACAATTTTAGAAATGGACTAACTCAAATGACAAAAGAGGCCCAAAAAGCCAATGAGGAGAAGAATGCCTTAAAAAGCTGAATTTGCCACATGGAAAAAGAATTTCAAAAACTCACTGAAGAGAATAACTCCTTCAAAATTAGACTGGAGCAATTGGAAGCTAATGACTTTATGAGAAATCAAGATACTATAAAACAGATCCAAACAAATGAAAAAATAGAAGTCAACATGAAATATCTCATTGGAAAAACCACTGACCTGGAAAATAGATCCAGTAGAGATAATTTAAAAATTATTGGGCTACCTGAAAGCCATGATCAAAAAAAGAGCCTAGACACCATCTTTCAAGAAATTATCAAGCAAAATTGCCCTGATATTCTAGAACCAGAAGGCAAAATAGAAATTGAAAGAATTCACAGATCACCTCTTGAAAAAGATCTCAAAAAGAACTTCTAGGAATATTATAGCCAAATTCCAGAGTTCCCAGGTCAAGGAGAAAATACTGTAAACATTAAGGAAGAAAAAATTTGAGTATTGTGGACATATGTAATGGGAATGGGAATTTAAGATCTTCCCTGCCCCTAGGCCCTTTGATAGGCTTAAGTGCACCTGGAGCCTGTGGCAGGAGGCTTGGTTTTCAGAATGCCCACACCTTGGTGCTTTGTGATTGGGCAGTGGGTGAAGAGGGTTGTGACATTCTCTGAGCCAGGAGAAGGCTATGTAAACCCTGATGTGAGGCTTTATTTTGGGACTCACTTTGAGAAGTGTTCTGTGATTTGACCAGATGAAACTCTGGGCAGCCTTTGAGCCCCCCAGCTTTGAAAACCCAGATGTTGATGTTTCCCTCTCTGGTAACCGACGAGGTATTGATGTAATGGACAAGATAGTTGGAGTCCTATCTGCTTGATCTGTTTCTCTGTCTCCTTGTAACTTCTGCTTGTAAGTTGTTTGTATTTTATTTGTATTCTCTGAAGTTCGGGGTGCTGACTTTTTTCCCCTGAACTAGGTAAATGATATATGTTTGATTGATTAACGCAAGATTGTTAACCCATTTTGAGTTGCTTTCCTTTAGAAAAGCAGATCTAAGAACCTGTGTTGGCAGCCACCCTGGGGATTCTGGGGTACTTGTTGTTACAAAATACAACCAGGATAACACAAGACCTAGAAGCTTCTACATTAAGGGATCAATGGGCTTGGAATACGATATTCTGGAGGTCAAAGGAGCTAGGACTAAAATCAAGAATCACCTACCCAGCAAAACTGAGTATAATGCTACAGGGGAAAATATAGTCATTCAATGAAATAGAGGATTTTCAAGCATTCTTTTTTTTTTTTTTTTTGCCTTTTGTAGGGCAGTTGGGGTTAAGTAACTTGCCCAAGTTTACACGGCTAGTTTTTTTTGTGTGTGGGTGTTAAGTGTTTGAGGCCTGAACTGAACTCAGGTACTCCTGACTCCAGGGCTGGCGCTTTACTCACTGCACCACCTAGCCACCCCTTTCAAGCATTCTTGATGAAAAAACCAAAGCTGAACAGAAAATTTGACTTTCAAATACAAGAAGCAAGAGAAGCATGAGAAGGTAAACGGGGAAAAGAAACCATAAGGAACTTTTTAAAGTTGAACTATTTACACTCCTACATGGAAAAACAATAATTGTAACTCATAACACTATTCTCAGTATGAAGATAGTTGAAGGGAATATAAAAGTGTATATTTTATATATATATGTGTGTGTGTGTGTGTGTGTGTATGTATATGTATGTATATGAGGAGGAATGTGTATATAAATATGTATGTGAGTGTGAGCATATGTATGTTCATGTATACATAGACAGAGGACACAGGATGAGTTGAATATGAAGGGATGATATCTAAAAAAAAATTAAGAGGTGATAGAGGAATTTATTGGCAGAAAGAGAAAGGGAGAGATAGATTAGGATAAATTATCTCATATAAAAGAGGCAAGAGAAAACTGTTACAATGGAGAAGAAGAGCAGGAAGGTGAAAGGAAGTGGGACAATTTGATTTGCATTGAATTTGGCCTGAGGAGGGAATAACATACACACACATACACAAGGGTATCTTACCCTACAGGAAAATAGGGGGTAGGATATAAGAGGGGGGATGATAGAAGAGAGGGCAGATTAGGGGAGAAGGTAATTAGAAGTAAACATTTTTGAAAAGGGACAGGGTCAAAGGAGAAAATAGAGTAAGTGGGGGCAGGATAGGATTGAGGGAAATATAGTTAGTCTTTCACAATATAGCTACCATGAAAATGATTTGGGTAACTACACATGTACAATCTATATTGAATTGCTTATCTTCCCCCATGGGAGTGGGTGAGGAGGAAAGAAAGGAAAAAATCTGGAACTCAAAACTTTAAAAACAAATGTTTAAAAATTCATTTTTTACATGCAAATGGGAAATAAGATATACAGGTATTGGGGTATAGAAACTCATCTTGCCCTACTAGAAAGTTAAGGGGTAAGAGGGGAGGATATATGAGAGAACAGATTGGGGGAAGGGATATTCAGTAGGCTTGCTAGTTTGGGTGGGGGTAGGGGAAAGATGGGGAGGAAAAAAATTGTAACTCAAAATCTTGTGGAAATGAATGTTGAAAACTAAAAATAAATAAATAAATATGTTTTTAAAAAGAAAGAAAAAAATATAGAGAAGGGTTTCCTGAAGAATGTGTACCTGAGAGAAACCTTGGAGGAAGACGAGGAATTGGAAGTGAGAAGAAAAGAAGGGAGGACGTTACAGGGATACAAGAAGCAAGAGATGGAATGTGAAGTTGGTCCATGTTGTTGGTCCAATGTGTAAAGGAAGATGAGCAAAGTACAGATGGCTGAAGCTAGGTGGTGGAGATCCTCAAGTACCTGACTAAGAAGTGTATCTTTTATCATAGAGGTAGCAACAAGGACCATTTTTCAGTATGGGAATGACTCGGTCAGCGCTGTGCCTTAGGAAGATTATTCTGACAGCTTTATAGTCTGAGAAAGTGGAAGAGACCAGAAGCAAAACTTTGGAGCAAAAACTAGAAAAACCTCCAAATCCTCAGGTGTTCCCTAAGTACTATTTCTTTTTGTCCTGTACTGTGCCAGATCTGCGTGGCTCTTGTCCCCTCCGGCTGCTGATGACCAACAAAACCCTCACTGACAGCATCCTCCCCCTCATCTGCTGACAGGAGACTACTGCATGTATTGTTATATACAACAAGGAGACACAAAGAGGATCTGGTCAAGTAACAATGATGCATTTACAAAATGGACTTAAGAAATGAGGCAATTATCTAGATAATTCACAGTCTCAAGTCACAAAAACCTGTCTGGACGTTTTCAGGTGGAAAATGGTCTTTTTTTTTTGTCTAAATACTCAAGAAATTTGCCTTAGTCCTCTATGTAATGCTTCCCATTTGTTTAGTGCTTTTTTAAAGTCTAAAAGGACTCTCATATTCATTGTCCAATTTTTATCTACTCAGATCTAACCATCATCTTTAGACAGGCAAAATGAAATAAGAGAAAAATTGAGATGATTCATTTCCATTTCCCAAACCACAGTATATAGACCCCCCCAAATATTTATTTATGTGTATATACATATATGCGTGTGTTTACATGTGTGTGAATATATGCATATGTGTGTGTGCATGTATGTCTATATACGTGTGTGTGTATGTATTTGCATATAGATGTATATACAAACACAAAGTGATCTTAAATTTATTACTGGGGGTGGCTAGGTGGCACAGTGGATAAAGTACTGGGACTAAAGTCAGGAAGACTCATCTTCCTGAGTTCAACTCCAACCTCAGATACTTACTAGCACTGTGACCCTGGGGAAGTCATTTAACCTTGTTTGCCGACTTTACTCATCTGTAAAATGAACTAGAAAAGGAAATGGCAAATTCCAGTATCTTTGCCAAAAAACGAACAAACAAAAAATCCAGATGGAGTCATGAAGTCAGTCTCAACTGAAAAAAGACTAAACAACAACAAACATGTATTACTAACCAACTCTCTATGTTAACAGAGTTACCTGAATCCACTTCCATTTCATTTTGTCTGTGTGGCCACTGTCCTCATCTTATATTGCTGTGGTGTTTTAAAGACTAGTAGATTTGAAGTCAGAATTAAACATTTTTATGGAGCATCTGCTATATATGCAAGGCAATAAGTTAATAATAATAGCTAACACTTATATAGTGCTTTGAGATTTGCAAAGCACTTTACAAGTATTATCTTATTTCATCTTCACAACAATTTTGAGAAGTAGACAGGGGCATGCTGGAGACAGTTCAAACTATGGCTCATGAGAGACAAAGTCTATCGTTAAATTTTCATTGTGCGCATTTACCCCTCAGATATTGGCAAAAACTACAAATCAGAGTTTATCTGTGGTTTTGTTCATTGTCTATGCTTTTAAAAGTGATAGAGAAAATGCTAAGAATTCAGATGAAACTTTAAAATGTTATGATTACATTTTTTTTTTCTGGAGAGCTGCCTGAATACAAATACTTATTTTAAATGTTAAATATCTATAGGCTCTGTGGTAGATGCTATTATTATCCCCATCTTTTACAGATGAGGAAACTGAGACAGATATTAAGTGGATAAAGCTAGATTTGAACTTCTCGTCTTCTTGCCTCTCTGGTTTCAGTACTTTATTTAGTGGACCACCTATCTTCCTCTGTGTTACCATTATGCTAAATGATGGAGATACAAAAATGAAAAATAATATAGCCTTTTCCCCCAAGGCAAACAATGTCATGGCATGTTAAGATATACATAAAGAACTATTAACAAAGGTAGAATGTGAAAAAGGCAAAGAAGAGATCCAAAAAAAATGCTGCAAGAAAGTATGAGAAGAGAGCACATCTCCACATTTAGTCTGTAAAATCATGGGAAAGTCACTTGGTCTTTCTTAGCCTTAGTTTACTCATCTGTAAAATGGGGATAGCAATGACAACAATAATTGCTATATGACCCTGGGAAAGTCACTTGTTTCTATGTCTCAATTTCCTCATCTATAAAATGCATCGAATAAATGTATTTTAATGCATTTTGTATTAATTGTATTACCACATATAAGATCATAGATTGAGAAATGGAATAGATCTTAGAAAGTTATTGTAAGAATCAAATAAGATAATTTGTTTTAAATGCTTTCTAAATTGTAAAGCACCACATATATGTCTAGTGTGACTATTATTCTAATTATTGAGACATAGTATGAAATAATATTCACTATTCCCTATTCAGAAACCTAGTTTATATCAGGAAGACTCAGATTTGTCAGGTTTCTCTATCCACTGTGCTACCTAGCCACCCAGAAGAGATAAATGTATTGAGAAAAGCAGTATTAGCTATCAGAGGCGGCTTTGTGGAGGAGATGAAACTTAGCTCAAATAATGTCTACCTACAACTTGCAATTTTTATTACATGATGACACATCTGAGATTTAATAAATTTAAACTTTTTTTTCAAAACAAACATAATTAAAAACAAATCTAATTGGGGCAGCTAGGTGACACAGTGAATAGAGCACCTAGAGTCAGGAGGACCTGAGTTCAAATCTAGCCTCAGACCTTTAATACAAAACTAGCCAGGTGACCTTGGGCAAGTCACTTAACCCCAATTGCCCTACCTTCCCCCCTCCAAAAAGCAAAAAAGAAGAAAGAAAATCAAATCTAGCTAATTCAGTTTTATTTAAAACATACTTTAATATCATTCTTTCTTAACTTTGATTTTTATCTACTATACATTTAACAATTCATTTGTGTTGCTTATGTTATAGAATGTTCAGTTTCTATTTTAACAAATAATAGTGATAATAATAATAGCTAAAATGTACATATCACTTGCTGTGTGCCAGGTATTGCGTTGAGCACTTTACAATTATTAGCTCATTTGATTCTCCAACAACCTTAGGAGCACCCCAGGTGCAATTATTATCTGCATTTTATAGATGAGGAAATAGAGACAATAGAAGTAAGTGACTTGCCCTGGGTCACAAAAGCTGGGTTTGAACTCAGGTCTTCCTAACTCTAGGACTAGCCCTCTATCTACTACACCACCACATTAGATACATTACCTTACTTTGTTTAATGAAGCTTGCATTTGCATAAAATTTGCAAAGCCCTTCACATTATTATCTCATTGGATACAACAATCCTGTAAGGCAAATTCTATGGGTACATATATATATATAATTTAAACAATCTTCTATAGATCATTTCTGCTTCTTACATCTCCATAGTATTCCATGTATCCCTTCTCCCATCCACCTCCCTGAGAGCTATCCAATATGACAAATAGTATTTTTTTAACAGGAAGGAAAAATCAGTACAGCTGATCAATGCATTAAGAATGTCTGAGAACATATGTAATGTGTCATACCTGTGGACCTTCCACCTCCACAAAAGGATAGATTGAAAGTGTCTTCTCATATCTCTTCATGAGTCCCACTTGATCTTTATAAATTTTGCTGTTTATTTTAAATTTTTTTGGTGTGACATTCTTTCTCTCTACTTTGTTGTAGTTTACTATGCATGTTGTTTTCTTCAATCTGCATCAGTTCATATACATCTTTCTAAGCTTCTTTGTATTCATCATGGACATCATTTCTTATAGCACAGTAGAATTCCATTACATTCATATATATTGTGGGTATTTTTGTCCCCATCCTACAGATTGGAAAACTGGAGCTCAGAGAGGTGAAACTGATTTACTCATGGTCACAAATTCACTAAATTTTGGAAGATTCAGCTCTCTCCTGGCTCCCAATACTGCCCTTTTCCCATTACACCAACCTTTCAAACTTAACATTTTCCAATCATTGAAATATACAAATTAAATAATGGTGAAGTGCTTCTCCCTTACATTTTCAGATAATAGGTGGGTACTATATTGTGGGCTTTTTTTCAGTGAATTCAATCTATCT
>NW_027185764.1:22701639-22718738 GCF_028583685.1 Petaurus breviceps papuanus
GGATGTTTTTAACTGAATAAAATATAGAAAGATAGATTGAATTCACTCAAAAAATATCTCAGTGGGCTAGACAGAGCACTGTGAAGGATCTAACAATATGAAATTTAATAGGGATAAAAGTAAAGTGTTACATTTGGGTTGAAAAGATCAGCTTATAGGACAATATCACTTATAGGATAGGAGAGGCATGATTAGACAGCCTCTGGTCTGAAAAAGCTATGAGGGTTTAATTAACTGTATTTGATGAAAAAATAAATTCAAACAATTAGTAACCAGGAAAGTTGCAGTATTTAATTGTTCTTATGTCTACTTGCTTCACTCTGCATCCGTTCATATAAGTCTTTCCATGTCTTTTTGAAATCATCTATTTCTTTATTTTTTACAGCACAATAGTACTCCATCAAATTCATATATCACAACTTATTCAGCCATTCCTCAATTGATGGATCTCCCCTTAGTTTCTAGGCTTTTACTACCACAAAAAGAACTGATATAAATATTGTACATAAAGGACCTCATGCCTCCTAGACCTCCCAAATGGCTCTTCTACAGTCTATTAACAGTCTTTTGCAGCTACTAAACCTAAATGGAACTATTCAATCTAATTTACCAGCAGCAGGAATGCAACACCTATACTCAGACCCAGTCATGTGTACCCTAAGAGGTAATAACACCGGCACCTAAGAGAAGGCCTATTTGATATACTTCTGTAATTCCAGTCATATTTGTGCTTTCCTTGGAAGATTATTCCATGTCTACCACTAAAGTCTGGCAGCAAGCCACAGGAGCCTTTTTCAAGATCTTACACCTCATCCATCACCTCTTGCTTCTATTAACCATGACTACCACATAATGTCAACTAATAAATCTATTCCTATGAAGTATCTGCCTAGGTATAATGGTAATGGGAATTTGAAGATCTTCCTGCCCCTTAATAGGCCTAGGGGAATTTCAATATCTTCCCTGCCCTTTAATAGGCCTAATGTAATCACATGGAACCTGTGTTGGGAGGAGTTTGCTAAAGGGGTGGAACAGAGCCCAGAGGAAGCTGGGAGTCAGAGCAGTTAGAGCTAGAGGGAGGAGAGGAAGCAGGCAAGGAGACAGCTAGGCTTGTGAATGTTTGTGGGAAGGCTAAAGGCTCCCTGCTACGTTATAGTGTATTAACTTCTTTGTTGCTATGATGGATTCGGTTTTCTGGTATGGGAATTTGGCTTTCTGGTGTCTGAATAAATGTTTTTTCTTCTGTTTTCTATGTGGAGAGTCTTTGATATTTTGCTATTCAGAACTGTGCTGGCATATTCATAGTCATCGTTGGTGCTGTGAATATTGTGTTGACGCTACACTGGGTCAAAGAACCAGTAGGCCAGCCAGTAGACTTGCAGCAACCCCTACCAATGTCCCCTAGCCTCATTGACCCTCAGTGGAACTAATACTAGATTTCATTACTGACTTGCCTCCTTCCTAGAGTAGATATGATGTCATCATGTCATCATGGTGATAATAAACACCTTGACCAAGATGGCTCACTTTCTCTCTTTCAACAATTCAATTAAAAAAAGAAAACATTCATTAAATGTATTAGAATTTTTGCCACAAGAAAAACCAACTTGTCTGCTTCTGAAAGAAATTTTTAGCTTCAATGACCTTTCCTCTCTCATCATCTCCAACTGGGGCCACCAGTTCATTCTGTTTCTGGAGTATTCTATCTATAGCATTTTCGATAAAGATTCACTTTTCCATGGTTTTATTGCACCCAATATAGAAAGCAGAATCCATGAATTGACCCCCTAAAACAGCATTTCTAATGCTCTTATTAACAGAATGATTGGATTACTCTATTTCCCAGCAGAGTATTCTTGATACAACATCCCAGTCCACTCATTAACTATAAACATGACCACCTTCCATATGACTTGTGTTTTTTCTCTTGCAATCAAGTGTACACAATGTAAGCCCTGAAGTTAATGACTGTACTGTTCTGGATGACTTACACACCATGAACAGTCAAAGTGACAAAAATCAGTGAGTCGACTACCATTGCATTCCTAGGGAGTCCTTGAGTGCAGGACACCAGGGTTGGCCATAGACCTGCAAACTCAGAGCTAGTAGACCTCCCTAAAAGCTGGCTGAATGGAGATTACTGTCAGTGAGAAAGCTGCTTCACCACTAAGAGAAGGGAATTGCCCTCCTCAATCTGTATTTATCCTGTGTTTACATGAATCTTTGCTAAGATTGGCTCGTTTTCATCCCAACCTATCCACTCTAAGTCCTAGTCCAACACCAATAACATTGGGTTGACAAGAAGAGCTTTTTGGGCAAGATGTCTTCAGTTTGCTGAGGTGACTAGACTCTTTTGAGTGCCTGATGGACAGGAAGGTTGTGCACAAGCCCTGGAAATGGTGGAGTGCTTCTACCAATACCACACTAGAGCCATGGCCTCAAGGTCTGGTGAGACATTCCCCAGAGAGAGAGATGTAGCTTGAGTAAGAAGTGCTAACTCCCTGGCACTCCTTTCCCAATCTCCCTTAATGCTAGTTCCTTCCCTCTGAGATTATCCCCAATTTACCCTGTATATCTTATTTGTATATATTTGTTTGCTTCTTGTCTCCTCCATTGGACTGTGACCTCCTAGAAAGCAACAGCTATTTTTTGACTTGCTTTGTATCCCTGGCACTTAGAATGGTGTTTGGCACATAGTAGGTGCTTAATAAATCCTAGCTGACTTGGCTGGATTAGACTAGACTGGGCTTGACTCTCTGTGTTCTGGCTTCTTTGTTTTGGCAGAATTACTCAGCACTAAACTCTCTGATCAGCAAATAATTCACTCATCTGAGTCCCTGGGATCGCAATGACCTGAAACTGTTCCAACAATTGACTCAGCCAAACTTTTCAATTATGCCTCTTCTTCTCTTGACTCAGATCTCACCTTCTTTGTTCCAGGGGTTACTTTTTTTCCTAGCCAGGGTTTACTCTAATGACTGGCATGCCCCAACCTTTCCTCAAGCAGGGCAAATACAGCCCTTTCTATTATTAGTGAATAACTTACGGTAGACTAGAAGCTGCAGTGGAGTGATGGAAAAATATACAAAGATATATATGGCACAGTCCCTTGCTTCAAGAGGCTAACAGTCTATTAGTGTTGATAAGGAATTAGCACAAATAAATATAGATAGAATATTATACATGAAAAAAGGAGGACCAAGTCCCATGAGCCTGGATAAGGGAGAGATTTTTTCTAGCTAAAGAGGGGACTTTATGGAAGAAGTGGCATTTGATCTGGGCATTGAAGGATGGAATAGGTTGTTGACAAGTGCAGATAGTGGAGATATGTTATTAACTTCATTTTAAAGAGGGGAAGTAAGGCACAGAGAGATTAATTTCTTACCTGCCAAAGTATGTTTTAATGTTGCTTTATTTATGCAATAAAATCAATAAGTAACTTTAAAAACCACCTCCAAATGAAGAAATGTGGGCACAACAGAAATGGGTTGGATGAGAGGCAGATGAATTTAGTTTCAAATTCTGGCTCAACTGTTTACTACCCGTGTGACCTTGAGCTCTTCTCTTAACCAATTTGGGCCTCGGTCCCTCATCCACAAAATAGAAGGCTTGGATTACATACTCTTTAAGGTACCTTTCAGTTCTAAAGCTATGATGTTATGACAAACAACATAAACAGAAATGAATCAAGAAGTTTCCCCTTCTCTAAGACCCCAAGAATAAGACTACACTATACCTCAATGTATTTCTCAGAAAACTAGGAGATGAAACAGAGGAATGAGCACCAAAGAAAGTCATGGAGTTTGAACTCCTGAAGACTTCTAGGTAGAGAGAACACAACCTCTGGATCTAGGTGGTTTAGACATTCATATGCTCATAACTTCAGAGCTGGAGTCTAAAGCCATCTTCAACTGAGTCGCTGAAATGATAGATGCCTACAGAAGAAGTTGGTTTAAAAGAAACCTTGGAAAGACTTACTGTATGAATTGGTGAAAAGTGAAGTGAGGATAGAAGCAGGACAACAATTTATACTATGAAAACAACAGTGTAAAATCAAAACAACTTTGAGACTTAAGAATTCTGATCAATGCAAGGACCAACCATGAATCCAGAGGACCACTGATAAAGAATGCTACCCCCTTCCCAACAGAGAGGCTATGGACAAAATATGCAAAATGAGACACATTTTTGTACGTAGCCAATGTAGGAATTTGTTACAAATTGTTATGGAAAAGAAGGAAAAATTTGTAACAAATGCACACATTAGCTAAATGTCCAAAAATACGTGTACATTTTGTATATTTAGTCCATCAACTCTCTGTTAGGAGGGAGTCGCATTCTTTATCCCTGGTCCTCTGGAATCATGGTTGGTGTTACATCATTCAGAGTTCTTAAGTCTTTCAAAGTTGTTCAATTTTGCAACATTGTTTTCATAGTATAAATTGTTCTCCTGTTTCTAATCTCACTTCACTCTTCATCCATTCATACAAGTCTTTCCAGTTGTATTTTTTTTTTAGTGGGAGAGGGAATGAGGAGAGAAAAATACTTGTTAATCAAGAAAATTTTAATTTAAAATAATAAGAGTATAAGTGAGCGAATAGAGTGCTGAGCCCAGAGTTAGGAAGACCTGAGTTCAAATTCGGAGTCAACACTTAAAAACTCTGCAACCCTGGGCAAGTCCCTTAATCTCTGTTTCCCTCAGTTTCTTCACTATAAGGGTGATAATGGTGCCTACTTCCCGGGGTGATTGTGAATATCAAATGAAATAAAATTTGTAAAAAGTACTTTTTAAAGAGTATTGCCTGAGGTGTGAAGAGAACTGGGTTCTAGTCTCAGCTCTATGCGACACTCCCCACCCCTTCATTTTACAAATGAGGAAGCTGAGGGGCGGCCAGGTAGCACAGCGAGTAAGAGCACTGGCTCCAGTGTCGGGATGACCTGGAGATCGAATCCCAGGCTCAGACACTTAGCACCCACCAGAAACACCTGGCCGTGTAACCTTGAGCAAGTTACTTAACCCCGATTGTTTAAAAAAAAAAAAATGAGGAAGCTGAAGTCCAGAGAAGATAAATGTTTACAAATGTCACATAGTAATAACAGAGTCAGAACTTGGATTCAGGTTTCCAGACTCCGTATCCAGTATTTTTTCCCCATGTACCACATGGATTTCCTCTTTGCTTGCCTAAAGGCTGGATATGATTGAACCAAGTGATATCTCAAGGTCCTTTACAAAGATTTTTACAATTTTATGAATTCACCACCAGTAAAAGTATTTGAACTGGTCGCCACGACCCTATATGGGTACACCCTGAAATATAGTCAACCCAGAACTGTGTAACTCCAGGGTGGGCTCTCTAGCCATTACATCAAGAATTTTAGGCACTGAAGAGTCCCTACACCCATTATCCTACTGGATCCTGAAAGATTAGCCTCAGGAGGCTGTGCGGCGCATAATAGGTCAGAAAAAATAAATATGTGAAAGAGTCAGTATGGAAAGATGGAAAGTGTACTGGCCAGGGAGTTAAGATCTCTGATTTGGGGGCAGCTATATGGCACAGGGAATAGAGCACTGGCCCTGAAGTCAGGAGGACCTGAGTTCAAATCCAGCCTCAGACACTTGACACACTTATTAGCTGTGTGACCTTGGGCAAGTCACTTAACCCCAATTGCCCTGCCTTCCCCCCTCCAAAAAAAAGGAACCCTGATTTCTAATCCCCTTTATGCCTGTGAGTCATTTCAACTCTCTTGGCCTCAATTACCTCATCTCTCAAATGAATTCAATTCAATAAACATTTATTAAGCACCTTTGCTGTTGTTGTTTTTGCTATTCAGTCTTGGTACCAGATCTGAGGTTTTCTTGGCACAGATACTGGAGTGATTTGCCGTTTCATTCTCCAGCTCATTTTACAGATGAGCAAACAGAGGCAAATAGAGTGAAATGACTTATCCAGGGTCACACAGCTGATACGTGTCAGATTTGAACACAGGAAAATGAATCTTCCTGACTCCAAGTCCAACATTCTATCCACTGTACCATCTGTCTGCTTTACTAAAGACTTACTATGTGCCAAGTAGTGTACTAAAGCCTGGGGATACAAATAAGAAAAAGAAAGTCTTTGCCTCAAGGAAATTACAGTTTGATGGAGGAGGATAACATACAACAGAAAGCTGGAAGGGAGTGGGGGGTGGGGGGCGGTGCCCACAGGGAGGTACCCTGCTCAAGGGAGCACAAATAAAGGGCAAAAACTAGATTGGGGCATCTCTGATCAGACCTCTGACTGCTCTCTAGGACTGCCCAAAACAGATCAAGATGTGATTGAGAAATAGTTCATAAAATAAATAAAAATGCAATAAAATGTTGTTGTTTTTTGTTGAGTCATGTCTGATTCTTCATGACCACATTGGGAGTTGTCTTGACAAAGATATTAGAGAGGTTTGTAATTTCCTTCTCCAGTTCATTTTACAGATGAGGAAACTGAGGAAAAACAGGGTTAAGTGACTTGGCCAGGGTCACACAACTAATAAGTATTTGAACTCAGGAAGATGAGTCTTCTCTCTGTCCACTGCACCACCTAGCTGCCCACATGCAATAAAAAAAATAGATAATATTAAATTTTATAGCTAAGTCAATGTGCAGAGTGCAAAGAGCCTCATGTACAGCTGAGTGCCACCACCGCTCCTCCTCTTTCTATTTGAGTTTGACATGCCTGGACTCAGTCACCTCTCAGATACTTCCTAATTCTATGTTCATCCTCAAAAGCACCTTATTTGGGCTTTGCCAGTCCCCAATTTGGTTTTCTTATAACCACCCTGTTTACTCCTCAGGGCGTAACAGTGATCCATCTAGAAGTTTATAAAACCAGCACTTTCCCCTCCTTACCCAGAAAAAATAAAGCATCCCTTGCCAAATGGATGAATGGGTATGATTATTCTAATGTCTACTTCAATCAAACGCTAGGCTGCTTGTTTTGTACCTGTTTAAACAAGATTTTAAAAAATGTACTCGTGTATATTTACACTGACTACGGGTTCTGAGAGAGAAAGCGATAAAGCAAGGCCACTCCAGGTGCTGAAATAAAGCAACATAGTAAATTTACCTTATATTTCCTTAAACAAACGTAGGCAGCTTGTAGGAGAAACACAGAACTAGAAACTCACAAGTCAAATAGAAAACTCATTCTTGTGGATTGAATCCACTTGTTTGATTTATATGAGGTATTGGTAGCTGCTTGATAGCACTATATTGTTGTATAGAGTACGGATCATTTCTGAGTAGGAGGATCTACCTTTCCAAGGATGTGCTGGAACCAGCTCAAGAAAACTCAGAGAGGGGCGGCCAGGTAGCACAGTGAGTAAGAGCACTGGGTCCAGTGTTGGGACAACCTGGAGATCGAATCCCGGGCTCAGACACTTAGTACCCACCCAGAAACACCTGGCTGTGTAACCTTGAACAAGTTACTTAACCCCAGTTGCTTTAAAAAAAAAAAAAAGAAAGAAAACTCAGAGAGCCAATTGTTAAATTTTCAATGTAAGCATTTATACATTAAATTTAGCAAATGCTATTAACCTGGGCTTTATTTATTGTTTTATTGATGTTCTAGACCTAAGAAAGCAATGACCAAAATGGCAATAATGCAAATTAAATATAAAAGTGTGTCCAGCATACATTCTTATACCTCTGAACTCTTCCCTAAATTCTCACCAATAGTCAGATTCCCCCAGAGAGTTATAGGCAAGGATGTGCAGGCAAATGTTTAACTACTGGCTCTCAGATAGAGAAACATACTTTAAAGTTTATTTGGCAAAATTAACATTTTCTCCATCACATTTTTATAAAAAACAAAACAATAAATCAGGTCCTGGCTTGTAGCTTTTGTCTTTTTTTCCTGAGATTTAAATGTTCACACTGAAAATGTAAAAATCTGCTTTTATAAAAGCCAGTCTGAGCTGCCTCCATGACCCATCTCAGAAGCAGATCTGAAAGAAATAAAGTCTGACCTCTCAAGAGTATAGACATGGCAGGAAATAGCTAGGAAGGAAGAAACCAAACCCTCTTGGTTTGACAGTCAGCTCTGTCAACTACAGAAGAAATTGTGAACTGCTTTTTGAAACCAGGCATTATTTGGCAAAGCCACACCCTCCAATCAACCAATTAATCAAGCATTTATTAAATACCTGCTATTTGCCAGATATTGGGCCTACAAAGAAAAAAAATGAAACCATCCCTGCCCTCAAGGACTTTACATTCTACCAGGCAATCCATACCACTGGGTAGATATAACACACATATATTCACAATTAGATGTAGAATATACACAAAATAAATTTAAAAATCATTTTGGGGAAGAGAAGCACTAACAATTGGGGTAATCAGGAAATGCCTTGTGTAGTTGGTGGCATCTAAGTTGAATTTTTAAACAGAAGAATGCAAAAGAAATAGATAATATAAGATCTGATAAAAGGGCATTAAGAAAAGTCCTTAGCACAGTGCCAGGAGTATAGCAGGCCCTATATAAAAGTTAGCTACCATCAGCAGCAGCAGCATTCTCCAGGTACTTAATTGATAGGGGATATCAGATCTATACTCTCAGAGAAAGATTTCAGATGAGACCCTAATCCCTGGATTGAGACCCAGAGGAAGCAAGGCTTCATCACATGGGCATGAAAGGGAGATGAGCTCATAGTACAGTGGCTGAATAGTGTTCTATCAGTAGTAGTATGCCATTTGCAGAGTGCTACAGATGTTCCTGTTACAGAGTCCCAAAATTCTTTCAAGGATAACTCACTTGGCATGAGCAGTGGCAAGTGCCTGGGTCTGATCGCCGGTATGAGGCTATGCTTGAGGATAATGCAATACGATACAATAAACATTTATTAAATACCTACTATGTGCCAGAGGGGCAGCTAGGTGGGGCAGTGGATAGAGTTCAAGGTCTGGAGTCAGGAAGACTGATCTTCTTGAGTTCAAACCAGGCTTCAGACACTTACTGGCTGTGTGACTCTGGACAAGTCACTTCACTCTGCCTTAGTTTCCTCGTCTGCAAAATGAGCTAGAGAAGGAAATAGCAGGAAATAACTACTTTGGTATCTTTGCCAAGAAAACCAACCCTAAATGGCAAAACAGAATTGACTAAACAACAACTATGTGTCATGGTGATACAGATAACAAAAAGATACTCCCTGCCCTCAAGGAGCTTACAATCTAATGGAAGACAACACACAAAGAAGGCATCTTGTTCTATGGAGTTGGAACTAGGCAAGAGTTGGCGGGGAGAGGAGGGAAAGAACTCTATCGGCTGATAGTAACCCCCAGAAGCAGAATGAAGCTCAAAGGTAGCTAAGCGGTATAGTGGATAGAGTGCTGAGCCTGGAATCAGGAAAATCTGAGTTCAAATCCAGCCTCAAACACTTATTAGCTGCATGACTGTGGGCAAGCTGCTTAATCTCTGCTTGCCTCAGTTTCCCCTACTATAAAATGGAAATAGCAATGGCACCTACCTCCCACAGTGGTTGCTAAGATCAAATGAGATATCATTTGTGAGGTTCTTGGTACAGTGCTATAGTATTACACATATTAGGCATGTAATAAGTGCGTGTTCCCTTCTTGCCCTCCTCCTGATTCTCTTTCTCCATCAGCACCTTGTTCCTGACATTGTTATGTACAGAGAGGGATG
The DNA here is from genome assembly GCF_028583685.1 of Petaurus breviceps papuanus. NCBI lineage: Eukaryota > Metazoa > Chordata > Mammalia > Diprotodontia > Petauridae > Petaurus > Petaurus breviceps. The sequence continues at coordinate 22,711,314 of NW_027185764.1, forward strand.
CCTTCTACCAAATACATTCAATTTATTGTCTCTTTTGGGAGAGAGGGGAGAAGAGGAATGGTATGCATTGGATTATTAAGACCTGCCCTTGAAGTGCCTTAAGAACTTCTAGCAAGGGCTGTAACCCAGTTCCTGAACATCTGTGATCTAGTCCATTCTCCCATAGATGCCAGTCCCCACCAGGTTACCTGGAAGCTGGGTTCCCAATTTAGACAAAGCTGTGCTTGAAAGTAAGACTACTCCCCACCCCCAAATAGAACAGGAAAGTTTAACTATTGGCTAAGAGCAAAATATTGAAGTTTAGTATAGCAGGGGGTTGGGGGGAGTGGTGTTTGATGGCCTGGAGTCAGGAAGACCTGAGTTCAAGTTTAGCCCCAGACTCTTACCAGCTGTGTGATCCTCATTTAATCTCCGTGTGCCTTAGTTTCTTCATCTGTAAAATGGGGATAATGATAGCACATACTTCACAGTGTTGTTGTGAGATTCAGATGAGATGATATTTGTGAAGCACCCTACAAACCTTAAAGCACTATATAAAAGCTAGCTATATGTCCACCTTCACCCAACTCTCATCGGTGGCTCCAAGAAGCTGTAGCATGTGTAGAGGCCACGTCCCAGTAAACCATGTGGGCAGATGGACTAAACCAGGCTGAAGGTCACTTGACAAGCTTCAAACTTTTTGGTGAGTCAGGGGATGTCTACCCCAAGCATATAAAGATTTTCCCCAGTGAAATGAATGGAAGAGAACAATGTGTTCCAATGGCCAAAATGGTGGGTGAAGCAGGCATTGTGGAGAGCTTAGAGTTTGGTGAGGCATCAAAGACACCAAGGTCATCCACTACCTCCCAGACCATTGCCAATGATCTTAACTTTCGTTCTGCCACTGGTCTTCAATGACTCTGTAAGAGAAAATGAATCTGATGACTTTGTGCAACTCTGCCTCACTTAAATCCAGTATGTGTATAAGTCAAGATATCACCCTATGATGTCATTGATCCTTTTTGAAAACAAAGGGCAAATAACAATAATGCAACTATTTTGCAGTTAGGTGGCATAGTGGGCCTGGAATCAGAAAGACTCAGATTCCTGAGTTCAAATCTAGTCTCAAAACACTAACTAACTGTGTGACCCTGGGCAAGTCACTTAACCCTGTTTGCCTCAGTATCCTCATCTATAAAATGAGCTGGAGAAGGAAATGGCAAATCACTTCAGTATCTTTGCCACGAAAGCCCCAAAATGGGATCATGAAAAGTCAGATACAAATGAAAATGACTAAACAAAAAATGATTATTTTTAAGGTGTAGAATGTACTTTATCTATGTTTGATTCTCACTGTGAGGTAGGAGCTATAGGCAACATAGAATCATAGATTCAGAGCTGGAAGGTAACTTAGAGGATATCCGATCTAACCTCTCAGAGAACTCAAGTGATTTGTCTAGGGTCACACAACTAGTCAATGTCTGAGGTTGGAATTAACTCTGGTCTTCTTGACCCCAAATCTAGTGCTCATACACTACACCATGCAGACTCTGCAACCATGTTTTACAGATGAGGAATCTGCAACTTAGAAAAATTGGAACTTTGCACATCCAAGCAGTCCCAGAGGTGAGAACCAAATTCTTCCTTCCCAATTCCAAGTCTACCATATTACACCAACTCTCCAGGGGAAAGAAGGAAAGAAACAAGTAATTATTAAACTACTTACCCTGTACCAGACACTGTATTAAGCATTTCACAAATATTATCTCCATACTATCACTCTGCTGGGTAAACTGGGCTTTACTGTTTGCCCAAGGCCAGTCATCAAACTCTAAAAAAGAGAAGTTGGGTTGGAGATTAAAGGATAACCTAAGGTTTTAGTTTCTCTGATTCTGAAATGGAGGACATAAAGCAAGGCAAGCTAATTAGATTGATGTAAATGTTTACAGTATGTCCTTTTATCCTGGGAAAACCCCCATTGGAGAGGACCTGTAGCAGCACAAAGCTATAATGATCCTATAAAGAGCCTGGGGCCATGACAGATATGATATAGTTCCTTTGAAGCCTGTCATTAGACTGGTTACACTTGGGCAGAACTGAATTATATCATTGAGGAGCATTTTGGCCAAATGACTTGGATTTCACCACTTTAATGTGGAATAGATGGGAATTTTCTCCATTACTTAGAAATGACACATCAATGACTTTGGTATCTTTCCTATTAACAAAGTAACTTCTGTAAACTTCCCATTCAATAAATCTCTCAGTCCCTTGTACTGGGCAGATCCGAGTAGTTTTTTCCAGGGTTTTCTTGGGTTATTAACCACTAAGGAGATTCAGGGAAGCTAGTCCCATGTAGATTGTTCAGCTTTCCTCTCTAACATAGACTCCGAAGGCCCCCAGGCAAGAAACCTTGCCTAATTACATTTTCTGTCCAACACCTAATAGACTATTGATGTTCGATTCTTGTAAAATAAAAATAATTTGACAACCCTGAATCTTTGTTCCTGAAAATTTAAATGACCCAATATTTTGTTTAGCAGATGTTAGTGTGCTATTTGTAGCATTTCTCTCACGGAAACCAAAACTGTGAAAGTAATTTGTCCCAAAGTTCTACTTATTTTCTGATCAAATCACAAATTCACACATAGCTGCCAGAGTGATTTTTCTAAAGCTCAGGTCTGACCATATCACTTTCCTTCTCAATAAACTCCAGTGGCTCCCTATTGCCACTAAGATAAAATATAAATACCTTTGTTTAGCATTTGAAGTCCTTAGCCACTGTTCTCCACACTCCTCATACGTATCAGTTCATTTTCCCATCTCCATGCCTTTACCTGGCTGTCCCCAGTGCCTAGAATGCACCCCCTCCTCATCTCTGCCTCTTTACATCCCTGATCTCCTTCAAGATTCAGCTCAATCACTACTAGTTTCAAGTACTGTTTGTCTCATTGCTATGTGACTTTGGGCTTGTCTCATCCCTCTTTGAGATTCAGTTTCCTCATCTGTAAAAATCAAGTGTTTAGACCAGCTGACCTCTGAGGTACCAATATTCTAGGATTCTCTTGAGTATTTAGTCGGTTGATGGTCTGTCCTGCTCCAAAGTCAAATTCTTCCAAAAGCAGTGCAGCAAACGTATTGAGAGAAAAAGGCAAAGTTGTTCCAGGAAGAAGTTCTATTCCTATTGTCACCATGTAAATGCCCTCCCTCACTACCATGTCTACAGGACTGCTACGATCATGTTGGTCTTTGCCATCCATTCTCAAACTGGCCTCCTTACTTTTTCTCATACACTTCACTTGACTTCCTCTCTCCATGTCTTTGCACTGACTGTGCCTAGCATGATATCTGGCAAATAGCAGGTTCTTAAGAAACACTTGTTGACTAATGACAGGCTTAAAAGGAACTATATCATATCTGTCATGGCCCCAGACTCCATCTCCTGCCCTATGTCTTTTTGAAGGCAATCATCACCCATGCCTAGAGCACACTCTCTACTCACCTTGGTGCCTTAGAATCCTTTGTTGACTTCAAAGTTCACCCAAAGTGCTTCTCCCACATGGAATTAACCCCACCAATTGCTAGAACTTCCCCTTGAGCCACCCTCACTCCCCCTGTTCCTCTCCTCCCACCAGGTATTTATTCTGTACATAAACATATATATATATATATGTTGTTTTCCTTGATGGAATAAGAACTTCTTGGGGGTAGAAATGATTTCATGCTTGTGATTGTATCCCAGGACCTAGCAAAATCTCTGGCATAGTAAGTGCTTAATAAATGCTCGTTGATCAATTGATTGATTAGATTACTTGCCTTCCCAGAAGGCATAGGAGAAATAACAATGGATCTGTAGTCGGTGGACCTGGGTTTTTCCATTTACTACTTGTATAACCTAGGGTGAATTCTTTAACTTCCTTAGGTGGTGGTGGTGGTGGTTGAATTGTTTCAGGTGGGTCCTACTCTTCTCGACCCCATTGTGGGGTTTTCTTTGCAGAGATACTGGAGTGATTTGCCATTTACTTCTCTAGCTCATTTTTCAGATGAGGAACTGAGGCAAACAGGGTTCAGTAATTTGCTCAGGGTCACAGGTACTAAACGTCTGACATCAGATGTGAACTCGGGAAGATGAATCTTTATGATTCCAAGTGCAGTGCTCTATCCACTAGGCTACCTAGCTGCCCAAATTCTTTAGGTTATAGGTGAAATGATTGGGTTGGACTAACTGATTCTTAAGGTCCCACCCGGCTCTATAGTACGAGGCTATGATTCCCTCATTCCCACCTCCACACCATCCTACTTTTGTGGGGCTTTTCTCCACTCCTCTTTCTGCTGAATTACTATCCAACACAGCCACTTCTAGGAAACCCTTCTATTTGGTAATGCCCTTTCTCTCTTTATACTTCACTTTATATTTTCTTTGAATTTCTTTTATGTATTATAGCTGTTTTGTGTTTATTTCCTTACTAGTCTGTAAGTTTCATGAAGATAGAGACTGTGTTTTGTCTCAGCTTTGTATTTTTCCCAGTGCCTAGCTTAATGTTCCCCTCATTGTAGGTATTAAATAAATGTATATAATGTATGAAAGAAATTATATAACTATTCAGGGAGGAGCAGTTAAATCAATCTTAACAACATGCTGGCATCTTTGTCACCTCTATTGAATTAATCATTCAAAAGCATTAAAGTAGGTGTGAAAAATCCTTAATCTATTTGGAACTGAGAAAAGCTATTTGATGATGCACAGGAAGTATATTAGGATTGTCTAAAGAGGTTCAGTCATGCCTTGTGGGTCTTAAATAAAATAGCTATTCAGAATTCCAATGGTAAACCAGCTTAGAGAGAAAAGGGAAGAGAAAAAATACAGTCTCTGAGTTGTCCCCCACTTCCCATGGACCACAGCAAGATTTCATTGCCTTTGAAAGGTCATGGGCATTCTAGCAGTGACCCTGGAAAAGTTGCAAGTGACAGCAGTGTCTGCATTGAGAACTGAAGCCAAACTTGACACACCGTGGGAAGGAAGTCTCTTATGAAGAGAACAGGAAGTTATACCATATCTAAAGCCTACTTTCACCTGGACTCTGTATGTCCTTGTGGGAAAGTTGTGAGGGGTATTTTTGTGCCACACATAAGTAAATGCCTATTTCTTAAAGCTAACTAAATCAAGCTGGCTAATTGATATAATACAATCAGAGAGGGAGGACACAGATGGGGGCTTATGAACTATAGTAGTAAATCCACTCCCTAATCTCGCAGTTATATGGAAAACCTTGAAGAGGAGGAGTCTTTCCTCTGAAGAGCCAAGCTGCTAATCCAATACGATTTGGGAGAGCAGCCTCAGTTTGAACTACAACCACAGAAGGATACCCATTATCTTGACAATAGTCTACCACCAGAGATTATGACAAAGTCAATGTATGACCCATGTGAAAAATAATACAGAAGCAGACTTCCAGTGCAATTTTAATTAAAATTCTGACATAAGAATTCTTATAGCATAATATGTTTGAATGGGAATATGTCAACTTTATTTTATAAATGGAATTTTCACAGATTTACACTTCAAACATTTATGAAAAATAAAATATATAATATTTAGCTTTATAAATTTTTCCCATTTAATTACTTTATCTTTAGAATAAAATATTAGCTTTGTCTGGTACATTAAGCAGTCTGCAATCACCAACCAAATGACAACCATTTCGGCAAAAGTACTGGGAAAAAAATACTTTGTGGAAATTGTCAAATCCTTACAGAAACAAACATGAATTAGAAACAAGCACACCTATTTTGGTGGGAAGAGAACACTCCACACCAAGAGGTTTTAAAATGGCTACTTCTTTGTACTGTTGGCAAGAAACATACTGATTTGTTGTAAGAGCTAAAACTGAACTTTGGCACTGGCTCAGAAAAAAGGCTTTTCAAAGCCAAACCAAATGATGACTCACTTGGAAAGTGTTTTGTATGAAAAGCAGATGACAGCATCAGGGGCAATCAGGAGCAAAGCTTTACATTTCCAAGGTCCACACATACTACTTAGCAGTTTCCAGCATTCAGAACACTACCTGCTTACTGCCTGTATTCATGGACTTCTCACCAACCCCCAGAAGTTCCTGGTTAACCAGGGCAGACACATCTTCTGACTCTCTCCACCAGGCTTTGTAGTTTCACAAAACTGACTTAAAATACACAAAAAATACAAAGAAAAAACCTTTGCAATACAGAAGACAGTTTGCTGCGATGCTGAAGCATTTGACATGAAAGAGAATGGTAGCGCAGCCCAAGGGTGACACAGTCTTTTCAAAGGACATATAAAAAGTATTGCACACGACACATGAAGGATTAGGGCTGGGAACAGGGCAGGAAAGACTTCACTAGAATTTATATTGGCTCTTACAAACCTCTGAGGTGCTTAATGACTCTTGGCTCCACATACTTTTATTAAATGGGCAGTTTAGTCACTTATGGCAAAAGATGTTTACATGTGACTTTCCCCCCTAGAAGATCAACAATACACTATCTTGGCAAGAAAGATGTTAGATTCTTGCTAATGAATTAGGTAAAGTAGATGAAAGATGCTATGATATGGCCTTAGAGGTATTTCTTTCTCCTGAAAGTTTCATACCAACAACTATGAACTTAGTTTGCACTCAGCACACTTCAGAGAGGTTTGAACGAACTTCATCTGGGAAATAAGTGCCCACCAAACCTCAAAAGAGATTGTCTCAAGAAACTGGGACACTTCGGTGGAGAATGATTGTAGCTATAAATCGAGCAGACGCTCTTCACAAGTCTCCACGGGCCATTTGGTTGCACCTCCAAATACATCCACGTTGTTATCGACCCAGGGAATGATATTGCCTGGCATGTTGGTGGAGCAGTTGGCAATATTCATGATTTCTTGAGCTTTTAAGACCCGATCCCATATATTAAACTGACTTAATTCTCCAACAAAGGCTTGAGTAGCATCAAATCTTCCACCCACGGTATCCTTTGAAAATAAAATAATGGATTATGGTTAGGATATGTTGTGTTTGTATTTTTTTTAAAGAAAAAAAAGCAACAAAATATTTGTCTACCGTGCAAACTACTTCTTGGGGAGAGTCTCGAGCTGAAGAAGTGTCATTAGCAGAAGCTGAGGACATTATTCCCTCTTCCTCCTAATTCTGCCCACATTCCTTTGCCTGCTGCTTCAAACAAAGAAGAACCAGCTATTTGGAAGGGACCTCAGAGATTCCACAGGCCAATCCCCTCATATTTTCACAAATGAAGAAATGAGGATCAGCAAGATAAAAGTGAGCTATCAGCCGAGCAGAACGCAGTTTTCTTGACGCCCATTTTAGTGTTCTTTCTAAAATTGTGCTTTCTCCCCAAAGAAGAAGAGGTAGATAGATAGATAGATAGATAGATAGATAGATAGATAGATAGATAGATAGATAGATAGAT
>NW_027185764.1:22718748-22719189 GCF_028583685.1 Petaurus breviceps papuanus
GATAGATAGATAGATAGATAGATAGATAGATAGATAGATAGATAGATGATAGATAGATAAAAAGGAATAAAGGAAGGAAAGGAGCATGGAGGGAGGAAAGGAGGAAAGAAAGAAAAAGAAAGCAAGAAAGAAAAAAAGAAAAAAGGAAGAGTGGAAGAAAAGTTTATAATGATAATCTGAGAGGGAGCACACTGGTGGGGGCTTATGAACTATAGTAGTAAATCTACTCTATAACCTCTCAGAGTTTAGAATCCTGGGGAAGAGAAATAGTTTTTCCTCTGAAGACCCAACTTGCTAATCCAATGTGATCTGTGAGTAACCTCAAAGCCTTAACTACAACTGCAGAAAGATACCAGTTATCTTGAAAAGAGAAAGAGAAATAGAAGGAGGAAGGAAGAAAGGAAAGAAGGAAGGGGAAGGGAAGGGAAGGGAAGGGAAGGG
>NW_027185764.1:22719289-22722380 GCF_028583685.1 Petaurus breviceps papuanus
AAGGGAAGGGAAGGGAAGGGAAGGGAAGGGAAGGGAAGGGAAGGGAAGGGAAGGGAAGGGAAGGGAAAAGACAGCTTCTTCTAAGGTATTTGAGGAAAGATAACTGGCTTAGTGGATAAAGTGCTAGACTTGGAATCAGGAAAACCTAAATTCAAATCTTTCTGCAGATATTATATAATAAGTGACTTAACCTTTCTCAACATCATCTGCAAAACAGGGTTGTTGTGAGGATCAAATGAGATAATATATGTAAAGAACTTTGCAAATCTTAAAGCTATTCATACATATATAGAGGGGTGTGTGTGTGTGTGTGTGTGTGTGTGTGTAACTATCATTATTCACACATTCACAATCCAAATGTTGCATCCCTTCTAGTCAGTTCCTGCTCTATTAGTCTATGCAAATTAAAAATCAATTGTAAAAAAAACGTCTCAGTTAACCAGATGCTGTAGTTGTTTACCCCACACAATGCTAACCAACCAATCTAACTGAGTTTTTCTTAGGATCCTGGTGTTCACAAAGAGATTTAAAGTTCCTTTAGGGTATCAACTGTATCTTAAAGCTAGCATTCGATAAATATTGATTGACACACCCAACTAAACAGGATCAGTGAAGGTTTCATGGTCAAAGGTGATACCTGAGTTGAGTACAGAAAGGAACAAGGGATCTTTACATAAACATCTCCACATTCAGTCCAGAACCAAAACAGGAGTCCACTGTTTCATTGGTGTTTTGGAGTGGGGATTGCTTTGCCTGTTTGTTTTGTCTTTGAAAAGGTTGAAATTTGATGAAGAACAAGAAGAAGCCTTAGACATTCAACAAACTCAATTTAACAAATGTTTAAGGACCTATTGTGCACAAAGGTCTGTGCTGGGAAGAGATACAAAGCATAAATAAGAAGACGTGGGCCCCTGCCCTTATGGAGTTTACAATCTATTAAAGATCATAGAATCCAACCTCCTCATTTTACAGATGAGGCAGCTGACATCTAGGAAATAAAAGCAAAGCAACTTGCCTGGGGTCACACAGCTGGCAAGTCACAGAGCCAACATTAGAACTGTTTCCCAATTCCCGGGGCAGTACTTTTTCCTTGACACCAGGATGATTTTTTTTTAACACCATTAAAAATGACTTCTTGTCAAAACTCAAGATCTAGTTCCAAGGATGAAAGGAGCTCCTAACAATGGCACAAACATCTCTGAATATGCAGTGTGTTTAGATATATGTGCAGCATACTTCATTGGGAAAAAAAAATGTAAAGCTCGTGAGATTAGAGCTGTTCCTGCCTCAGCTTTAGCTAATGCCTTCCAAGGTCATCTAACTCATGTCTCATTCCAAATAGCTTTTAACCAAAAAACAAACACAGAAAGCAGCTCGTGTAAGTGCTAATGGCCCTGAAAAAATGAATGTCACTAGGCAAGGAAAGTATAAACAGATTCCAGAAGCACATCTGCTGACGTTTGTCACAATTCATCAGCCCTGCATTGTGTACTTCTGTGATGAAGTCAGGTTTATCAAGGCAAAGCAAACTCTTACACCAGTGTTAGAGAAACAGAGTTGTGTGGACAATCATCCTAGATAATGCACGATGCTGACTACCTGTAAGGCTGACCCTTCCCTTGATCTGAGGCATTTAAAAAAGGAAAGCTAAACATCAATTGGGGAATAGCTGAACAAATTGTGGTATGATAATATACTATCATGCTGTTGTACGGTAAGAAATGCCATTATGAAGAATTCAGAGAAACTTGAAAAGACTTGTATGAATGAGTGCAATGGAAAGGGAACAGAATCAGGAGAACATTCACACAGTGACATCAACAATGAAAAGAAAAAGCCACAATGAGAGACATCAGGGCCCTTTCAATGTAGTCACCTATCTTGACTGCAGAGCACTGGCAATAAAGCGTGCCTTCCTCTTCTTGACAAAGGAAATGGGTAATATGTTGGTCTGTTTTTTGCCACTAAATTTTGTTACAAGCAAGTACTCTGAAAGTAGGGTATGCTTGTTGCAACGTGTTATGTATGTGTGAATTACACATATATATGTAAATATATGTGTGCATACATATACATATATGCATATAGTCATCAACAGCACATTTTTTAAGATAAAAATTCTGAGTAGGATGGGGTTAGGTATCGCCATAATTTTCAGGGCAATTGTCATTGAAGTAGTCAGCTCAGTTCAGTTTAAGTCCAACTTCCTTTGTGAAGTCTTCTATAACAAGTCTGTAGCTATCTCTCTTCTTCTTCAGTTACAGTCTACCTTACATGATATGGCTCTTAGCTCTGTACTACCCTTTTCTCTTCCTTTCTTCTCCATCCCCACAGTTCTGAAACCATGAACCATGATCAAGTCAGTTCTGCTGAATGGAATATTCCTGGATAAAATGAATAGTGGCCCCACCCACTATCCCTACAACTCTGATCCAAAATGCCCATCTCTGGCCACCACTCCCCTACATGTTTCTTCCCTCATTAGACTGTAAGCTATTTGAGGGCAGGGACTATCTTTGTACCGGATTGAGATGTGTAGACAGTTTTTGCTAGAGACATTCAGAAAAGGGAAAGACCACTGGGAAGCAGAGCAGCCAGCCGCTGAGATATCAAACATTGACCGCCACCTTGAAGGCGCAGTAGAATTTGAATATGCAAAATAAGCAAAATGAACAATCTAATGGACACATGTTTAGGGAGCAACAGGGAGAAATGTCTGGTTAAAGCAGAGAGTTACATTAGAAAGCAGTGGGAGACAAAACTGGGTAGGAAGAGTAAGAGAAAATAACGGATGTCTTTGCCATCAACCTAAGCTGCTTAAACTTGCCCCTGTAGGCAAGAAGCTATTAGACATTTCTGAGAAAAGGAGAGACATGATAAAAGTGGTATTTTAAGAGGTTTTCCGACAGTGGATGCAGCATGGATTCAGAAGTAAAATGGGGAGTGTGGTAAGGCTGAAAGCTGGGAAAATTGTTAGTAGGCTATTGTGGATATTAGTTTTATGCCATGAAAAGCATCTCTGTGGAGCTCCTAAACCCCAAACATGTGAAGGACATGCTATAGGAAATGTGTTGGGTTTTTTTTAAACAAT
>NW_027185764.1:22722390-22753050 GCF_028583685.1 Petaurus breviceps papuanus
TTTTTTTTTAAACAATGATAGAGAGAATTGTAGAGAAACAGCTTTGAAAGATTTAAGATCTCTAATGCATATAATGATGAACTATGATCCCATAGGACCAGTGAAGAGAATGCTACCCATATTCTGACAGAAAGGTGATGGACTCAGGGCATTAAAAAGCAACATTTATTTTGGGCATGGACAATGTGGGGATTTGTTTTGCTTGATTATGCATATTTGTTACAAGGGTTTTGTTTTTCTGTTTCTTTTTTCCAGTGAAGGAAAGAAATGAGAGGGCAAGAAAACAAATTCTTGTTAACTGAAAAAAAATCTCAATTTTAAAAACACACATAAATATGAAGCATGCCTATGTCCTTTTTTTAAAAGAAAAAAAATCATAATTTTCCACTTATACTAGACAACAAAACCAGAGAGATGCACTAGATTTCATTGTATTACATGGAAACAAAAATGGTTTCGAAGAACAGGTAACAAGATATCAAAAAAGAAATCTGACCCAAGTGCCAAACTGGACTTGGTCAGAAGGGCCCATCCATTTTTAGATGCCCTTAAATTTGGCCAATTCAATTATTCTTCTCCAGTAGTGGCATTTTATAGTGACATCCCACTGAAAATGTGCCAAATGCAAAACATTTGGCACAACTTAGGTAAAAATATCATTAACATCAAAAGTTTATTTTGCTATGAAAGTATTTACACTCTGTATCTTTTAATGCACTGTGTTTAATGAGATCCTTATAGCATGCTAAATGCCAATTTACCCAGGTTTCCTGAAGATTAAAATAGAAGAAATGACAGGCCACCAGTAACACAACCCTTGAAATGCTACCGAGAGCCGGAAAGAGTAATAATAACTATAGCTGAATTGCTAATTTCCCTTGTTCAACATCTTTGCCTCAGGAAAGAAATGCTCCTGTCTACACTCACCTGCTCTTGCCCAAGAATCAGAACTCCCCCAGGCTTAATTGGGTGCCAGGGAGCAAGATTCTCCCCAGTGCCAAGTTTCTCTCCATCCTGAAAGGCTTCCCACATCCCATCCCTTGTTGTCCAGGTGACACAGATATGATGCCACTTTCCATCGCTAACGAACAGAGGGAGCTGAGCCACCTGTATTAAAACAATAGAAGAAAACGAGGTTTAAAGAGTAGAACACTGATCAAGTCTTATCTGGGATCATGTCCGATTGTCCTGAGTCTATAACACTGTTATGATTCAAAAGAGGTCAGGGGAGATGAGGAAGGACAAATAAGAAAGAATGTGGTCTAGTCATAAAAAGCACTCTGGTCAGGAGTCAAGAATTCTGGTTCTAGCACTGACTACCAGCTGCATCAGCTTGGCAAATCACTCAACCCATCTGGGCCTGGGTTGCCTCATCTGAAAAATGGAAATAATAATATCTGCCCTCTCCGCCCCACAGGAGACATTTCAAGGGAAAATTATGAGCTGATTATTTGCAATCTGAAAATTATTCAGAGGGTAGAATAATGTAAAAAATATAAGGTAGCATTGAGGATTTCCTCTAGACACCTTGATTCCTTACTCAAAACTTGACATACAACACTTTTCTAACTTATAGGAGAAATGATAGAAATGGATATGATAGAATATACTCTCTCCAAAATCAGCATGGCCTACCCAGAGAAGAATTGCATTTTACTTGGCCAACATGAGCCATTGGCTAGGCCATTCTATGTAAACCATGCTTCTTTCCTGCAAAATTCATTACAAAAAATTTAGAAATTTTCTTTTCACCATTTCCCTTTATTCAATGTTCTAAAAAAAATTTTCTTTTTACCAACATTGGTCTGAATCCACTAGCCTGCCTATGAGTTCCATATCCTGGCACTGTATTTTAGGCTCCAAATGAAAAGACAGCTAACTGGGTGTACAAATAATAAATATTGAAAGTCCTTCTACACAAATGATTGGTGTAATGGACTAAAAGACCTTTAAATTAAGGGGACGGAGTAGAGATTTTAAACTGTAATTAACTCAAAGAAGTAAATTCCAACCCAGAAAACACATTAGTAAGGGATCTTTGTAAGTATTCTTAACAAGCACACATGACCATGAAGCATCTGAATGCTACTGTATGTCTCCTAGCAACCCTTCGGTGCCAACCTCCCAGGGATTAGGTGTTTACAAGAGGACTAAACTGAGAAGAAAACAAGGTCCTGTTTCCTACTGTGAATTTGAATGCACCCAATGATGTTATTTTAAAAACAATTAATATCTTGCTCCAGAAGGTGCCTTGTAAAATAATGAACACAGTGGAAAGATTCCATAACATTTCAGACTTAAGGAAATGCACTTACACACACACACACACACACACACACACACACACACACACATGCTCAGGTAAGACAACAAGCAGAGTTAAAAATTACTTCCATTCCAAGGAGCCTTAGTATTCTAAGGAGTTGACGGGACCCGATGGATGAATTCTACCTGAATCAGAGAACTAGTCACCTAATTCTAGTTTTCCCAGCTTCCTCAGCTCAGTTCAAATCCCATCTTCCATAGTCCTTTCCCAATCCTCTGCCACCATCACCATCCTCTCCCGTATAGATTCCATTTACACAGTACATACCTTCCATGTCATTCATTATTGACATGCTGCATCCTGTATCAGAATGTACACTCCTTGAGGGTAGGGACTATTTTTTTTGCCTTTTTTTTTGTATCCTCAGCATTTAACACAGTGCCAAGCACATAGTAATAGTAAAAATTGGTAAATGCTTTTTGACTAAGAAGAAAGCTCTATCAGAGTCTATCTGGCATTACAAACAAGGTCAGATTCATTCCTACAATGAATCAACGTAGAAATCATTGTCATTTATGTGTACACACATACATGTACTCAAACAGATCAGTGTAGAATGAGATTAGTTTTTCTAATCTAGGGCAAGCAAGAGTTTGTGAGCAGATAAGACATCTAGCCTGATGCAAGTTATTACCATTATGGTTGATTAGCTCAGTTGGTTAAGAACCTCACTGGGGATTTCATTCCCACATAGGCCAGTTAGCTTTGCTCTATTTCATGGCTTCAGACTGTAACCTTAACTTTAGTCAAACAGACAGTTAGGATGGAGGAGGGAAAGGAAGATGAAGTAGAGGAGAGAGAGGGGAGAGAGCATGGAGCAAACCCATTTCCATTACTGGAATAAAAACAGTTTTGACCACAGTGGGTTGCCAGCTTCTTCTTTGTACATAGGGGGATAGAAATGTTGTTATTATTATTATTATTATATAGGATCTAGGGTTTGAAGGGACCTTTGCAAAATACCTAGTCCAACCTCCTCATTTTTCAGAGGAGGAAACTGAGATCCAGAGAGTTTTAAAGTGACTTGTCCAAGGTAGCAAGCATCAAATTTGAACCTAGGGCCTCTGAACATGATCGGGGGAGAATTGGGATAAACATTTTAAAGCTGAGATGCTTTGGGTTAGCACAGCTGTATTAGCACAGCTGTATGAATGGACAACTTCTAGCAATGCAATCATGATGGTTTACAAGTATTTCATGCTTTTTAAGTTTCTTTTTAAATAAATTTTTTCTACCATTCCAGAATGCACTTTTACTTGTATTGCACATAAAAATAAATTATAAGTAGGTCTTACTTTGTCATTAATTAGCAGTTCAATTGGATTATTGCCCCATTCAATTAGCACAATTTCATTGGCTTGGCCAGATACAGCGTAGGAAAATGGTGTCCCGATGCCTGGGGAAGCACTGGATCTCAGCCACAAGCATATGGTGAAGGCATACAGTTCAGGGAGGGTCTTCTTAATCTTTCCATATAAGTAATTTGTGCGAAGAGGAAGAGATACCTTAAATGCATCAGGTGACTTGAATGCACTGTTACCTAGAGTTGTAGAAAAACGAAGATACTTTTTAGTCCACAACATAGTTTCCACAGCTCATTTCTCAATCATACTGGTTTTGAAGATATAGAGCTGAATTAATAGAAGTTGAGTATCTGGAACAAGTAAAGCGAGTGAATCATTTTTCTCTTAACTAGTCAGACTACATCTGGAGAACCACACTCCATTCTGAGTGCCACCTTTTAAAAGATTTATTCTCAACCACAGTACGTCCAGAGGATGCCCAGGATGCCATGAGGATTAGAAACCACATTATAAGAACAATTCATAGGATTAGTTAAAGGATATAAAGCCATTTAGCCTAGCCAAAACACATCTATAAAATTTATTCAAATATAAGTAAATAAATTAAATCATAAATAGGAATTTAGCCCTTTTGCTCTAAAAGAAGTGGTGGGGAGGGGGATTTTGCAGGATTCCAGTTAACTGAGATTCCTAGTTAATTAAATAAATGAAGGCAGAAGCTCACAAAGCATGATAGAAAGTAAAGCATTATCATTTTTTAGTGAAAAGTTCCCTGAGCTATGAGATTTTGCTGTACTTTGGACTAAATAAGGGAGGTCAGTCTGAATTAGTGGAGAAGAAAAACTGCATCTGAAAATATCTATAAAGAAAAGTAACATCACTTTCAAGGACAGGCGGAGGAGAAGAGAGGAACCACACTATATCAAGGAAGGTGCCGATCAGAAGACACTGAAGATGTACTTCATTGTTCAGGTGAGAATATCTATAGAGCCTTCTCCCAAGTTAATTTCATTGGTCACTGCCTCAACTTCTCCACCCACAAATAGAAATATTAGCATCTAAGTGCTTTTTGTCAAAGATCAAAGAAAATAATGGATATGAAAGCTTACACCATACAAGTATGAATGACTACCATTGGTATATAGTCATAAAACACTCACTAACTACTCTGCTATTAAGTGGCTGTGTTATCTTGGTTGGGCAAGGCAGATGACTCTTCCCTAGGTCTCAGTTTTCCCATCTATAAAATAAAAGCACTGCAGGAGATGATCTTTAAAGTCCCCTCAAGTGTAAAATAATCTGATTCTCTAGAGTTTCTATAAACTAGTGCTTCTTCTATAGTAATATTAGCTAATGTTTATACATCTTTTACCATGAGTCAGGCACTGTGTTAAGTACTTTAGAATATTATCTCACTGGACCTTCACAACAAGCCTGGGAGGTAGGTGCTATCATTTCGGTCATTTTATATATGGAGAAAGTAAGGCAAATAGAGACTAAGTGATTTGCCCATTGCCACACAACTAAGTGTCTGAGGCAGAATTGGTACACAGACTTTCCTGATCCCAGACCCAGCACTCTATCCACTGTGCCACCTAGTTGCTTAAAAAATATTTGAAAATGGGTTGCTTTCAACTAAGCTCTTTGTAAACTTTCAACTGAGCTCACTTGGAGAAGGGAGGAGGAGTATAGCGGGGTCCTCACTTGCTACTTTGCAGAGGTGGTGGGCTACAGGAGTAGAATGCCGTTTATACCATCAGACTTAGTAGGTATGTTGATTAGTTTTACCAAATTCTTTGTTTTTATTTGTCACACAGGAAGATGGTTCACTGGGTAGAGGAAGTGTAAATTTATTTGAAAATAAAGATGGAAACAAAAGGTATCAATAAAATGTTTCAAAACTAGTTTTTTTCCTAAGTTGCTTATTTACACTGTAATTTTGTTTTAAACTACTCACCAAATTATTTTTCCTAAAAAAAAAAAAAGAAGAAAGCATAACCTCTATAAACCAGTTACCGCAAATTCCAAATTAACAAGATTGACTTCATGAGTTTTTGTTCCAAAAGTGTAACTTTCGTGGCATTTGGATGAGAATATGCAGATCCTGCTTAGTGAATAAACTATTCTTTGGTTATGATACTAACAGCTGCTGGTTCCTGGGGGGCTCCACCCATGCACCTAAGCAATGATTTACTAAATAGGGCTGTGAGGGAAGCTTACACAACCAAGTCTAATTTGGTACATTACATCCTAATAGTCCAACAAAAGGAAATAGACTTAGAACAACTGCAAGTATATGTTCCTTAGTGCCTACCACTGTGCCTGGTACATCCTTGTTCATTTGTTTTCAACTCTTCATGACTTCATTTGGGGTTTTCTTGGCAAAGATACTGAATCACTTATCATTGCCTCCTCCAGTTCATTGTACTGATGAGGAAACTAAGGCAAGCTGGTTTAAATTGACTTGCCCAGGGTCACACAGTTAGTAAGTGTCTGAGGCTGTATTTGAACTCAGGAAGATAACTTCCTGACTCCAGGTCCAGCGCTCTATCCACTCAGCTGTCCTGTATGCCTGTCACATAGGAGGTACGTAATAAATAACCATTAATAGATTGATTTTAGGATTCTACAAGGCAAGTCAGTCTGCCTTTAGATACCAGCATGTTCCTCAAATTTCACAAGTAAACTGAATTTTGGAGAATGGCTTCTTTCCCTCACTGACTTACATATTATCCTTTCAGAGATTATCTTCATTTTTAATTGATCTAAATTGGAACATCTCCTGCTATCTGAGCTGCTGCCAAACCCTGCTGAGGACTGAGTGATCTGTAAACAAGCACTTAAAAGCAGGAGGGCTACTTCTTGTTTAAAAGAAGCCTTTGGTGATATGAGAATCAGGACTTTACACATGGAAGGCACTCAAACAATATTTGTTAAATAAATGAACCACATTCTCTAATTTATCTCTTCTTCCTAAAGCTAGGTACATCCCCACACAAAAATCTTCTTTTTTAGGGGCAAAGTGTTGCTAAGTCCTGGACAAGATAGAGAGTGTTGACTTTATTTTGTAGGTGAAAAAAATCCAGGCAGAAAAGTAGGACGTAATTTTCCCCCAAGTTAGTTTGAAGCAAGACTGAAAAAAGTAAAAAGGCCAACTTTAAGGAGCAGCCAGGTGGCACAGTGAGTAAGAGCACTGGCCCCAGAGTCTGGACGACCTGGGATCAAATCCGGGCTCAGATACTTAGCACCACACCCAGAAATAACTGGCCGTGTAACCTTGAGCAAGTTACTTAACCCCAATTGCTTTAAAAAAAAAAAAGAAAAGAAAAGAAAAGGCAACCTTAATTTCTTGATTTAAATGAAGAGAGGAAAGAAACAAACATTTATTAAACACCTACTAGGCACCAAGCACTGTCCTATGTGCTTTATAAATATTAACATATTTAATCCTCACAACAGCCTTGGGAAGTGGGTGTTATTATTATGCTCATTATACAATTGAGGAAACTGAGGCAGAAGTTATCTCGTACCAGATCAAACAGCTAGTATCAGAGGTCAAATATGAACTCAGGTTTTTCTGACACAGTAGTATATAGTGAACTATATACTACTAGAGACTAGCACTCTATTCACTACACCACCTAGTTGCCTTAAATTTTAAATACACACACATATATACACATTTATATAATATATACACACACATAAATGTACATATGTAGGCACACATGTATACATACATATGTGTATACATATATACACACATACATATGCCTCTGTGTATATATATTTTTAACATGGTGGATAGAGAGCTGATCTCTGAGCTGACCTGAATCAGGGACACCTGGTTTCAAGTTTGCCTTCAGATTCATGTGAACTGTGTCACCCTGAGTGAGTGGCTTAATCTCAGTACCCCAGGCAACTCTCTAAGCTACAGAGAAAGTGCTGACTTGTCTTGGCAGGAATTTCCTCACCTTGCAGTTACCTGTGTCAAAGAAATCACAGGTCTGTTCCCTGTCCCTATAATTTTTTAAGGGGGAAGGGACCTCCACAAAACCAATATTCTCTAATTCCATGTAACCCTTAGATTGTTTTTCTTAGCAGCAAAGGGCAACTGCCTATGTCCTTAATGAAGATACTGCCGTCTAATAAAAAGAAATTACTCCTCCTGCCCTAGCGGGTGGGTGGACTCCCTAATTTAATAAGACTCACCATCTGAAATATCAGTAATTTAGTGACAACAGGCTTAATTAGAGCTGGGAGCAGTTAGGGGAGGGGTGCCATGAATGATATAATAGCCAGTACCTTTTATGTAACTAAAATAATCTTAGGAGTCCAAAAGAAACCTACTGAAGGCCAATTAGAAATTAAAAGGTCAGCCAGATACATGAGAAGCTGCAGGTGGCCAGCAGGGAGAATGAAAGGGGAGCAAAGAGAAAACGATTTAGTCTCATTTGTGGCTCCAGGCTCTCCGGCAGAGGATCCTCTGCCCAGTTTGCCCTAAATGTTGTCACAGATGGAGCAGGAATTCCAGTGAAGAGAAATTAGTTTGATTAGACTCTCTGGGAACTTAAGTACTTGATTGCTTTGGGATCTCTAACCATGGGTTGTTATTTTTTGGGGTTTTGTTGTCATTGGGGGAGGGCGGTGGCATCTTCTCACAGGGTAGGAAGGTAGAAAAGTAGAAAAAGATGGGCATGTGTACAGGTATGTCAGGCCAAAAAACAAAACACAACACTCAGGCCTCGGTTATGCAAGTAATTTGGGCCAAAATAGAAGATATGACAGAATATTTGCCTGTTATTCCTGGGGGTAGGGGAGGAAGAAGGCAGGGGGGGAGTGACTGCTCTACCTTCAAGGGCTTTTCCAACACACTACTCTCCTCTTCGCCATATGGCTCATGTATATCCTCTTTGTCTTCATTTATGAATATGTCTTACTGTTTTTTTTTTACAATCATCTCCCCTTAAACTTCCCTTTATTTTCTTTTTGTTATTCTTATATTATTTCCAACATTTTTTACTGGCATTTTTGGTTTTTACATCTGAATCTATCCTTCCTTTTTGAATCTATTCATCATTCCCTACTCAGTGTGCCATCCCTTATAACAAAGAATGAAAAAAAGTAATTCAGCAAAACCAGCCATATCAATCAAGTCTGACAGGAAATGCAGTATTTCCCACTCAGTCCCCTACCTCTGCAAAAGAAGGGAGATGAGAGGAAGGAGGAAAGTACATTTTCTTAACTCTTCTCTAGGGGCATTCCTTGGTCATTATAATTACCAGAGTTCATTTTCTAAGCCCTATTATTCTCAACTAGACATTTCTTAATAAAGCAGATTTTTCATTCATGATACATTTGGAAAACGGGTAGTTTAAGCTTTTTTTATACAGGCATACTTCATTTTGAGAAAACTCAATGGGAATTCTGAATTACAGAAAAGATAAATTAGGAGGTGAGTTCTCATTTTACTTCCTCATAGAATTTCTTTAGATAGTGATGCTTTGGTACATTTAGGATGAGGCTACAAAAATTCAATTGACACTCATTGTGGTGGGGAGGGGTAATAAGCCTATTGTGGAAAGAGTGATATGCCCCTAAGGTTGTAAAATACCATAAAATCAGAAAATCCTAGGTGATCATTGTTATAAGAGATAAAAAGACCTCGAATCTTGCTCAATCCCTTTCAAAACTTAAAACCAGTCATCAATAAGCCTAATATATATTATCTATAATTTCATGTGTCTATATGTTCTACCTTTAGGGAAAAAGAAGTAGAGGGTGTGTCTACCCTCACCTCTTCAAGAATATGGCCCATTTTACACCACTGTTTAAAATGACAGAGATGTTAATGGTGAAGGATGTTTATTGTGTCATTTCAGTCATGTCTAACTCTTCATGACCCCATTTGGGGTTTTCTTGGCAAAGACACTGGAGTGGTTTGCCATTGCCTTCTCCAGATCATTTTACAGATGAGGAAACTGAGGCAAACAGGATTAAATGATTGGAGGCTGAATTTGAACTCATGAAGACAAGTCTTCCTGATTGTAAGTTCAGTGCTCTATCCATTGCACCACCTAGTCGCCCCAGGTGAAGGATGACAAATATTAAATGTCATGCCAGGGGGTGTGAATAGGTTCATCATTTCTGAGAGATACAGAAGTCTAGTTATTTACCTCACAGTTACCAAGTTTTACCAAGTAAAATAAAAGACAGGATTGGGAATCTCTCAAGATTCCGGAATCCAGAACTTTTGTTCTAACAAGTAAGATACTTGCTAAATGTACTTTAAAAAAAAAGAGTATGAAAAGAGAAATAGAACTTGAAGAATACCCAGACAAAGTAGAAGATAAAGGGATCTTTGGATCCTAGCATATGAGGAAAGATTGGTTGAAAGAAATTGAGGATATTAAGCCTCCAGAAGAAAAGACTTGGGTGGGGGAGGGAGTGAATATGAGAGGTATCTTCAAATATCTAAAAAGTGGTCACTGGGGAGAGGTAGTACAAGCTGCAATGAGCTGAAGTAGCAAAGGAGATTTAGGCTCCTGATAACTGGAGCTACCTAACAGTGGAATAGACTGCTTTGGGAGGTGATGGGGTCACCTTCAAGAAAGTTTGAAAACAGAATATCAATTTGTCAATGTCATAGAACAATATAGTTAACAATATCAATGTTATAGAAAACATTCTTGCTCAAATATGGATTGTTAGATAATAATTATCATTATTATATAATTATTATATATCATATTGTACATAAATATTATAATTATTGCAATAATCCTATATCATTGGATAGTGAAGATATTAACATATTTATTATAATATTATAATAATTACAGCTAGTATTTATATAGTGTTTTAAGTGTTACAAAGAGTTTTACAAAAGTTGTCCCATTTTATTCTCAAAACAACCCTGGGAAGTAGGTACTATTATCATCTCCATTTTACAGATGAGGAAACTGAGGCAAATGGAGATTAAGTGATTTGACTGGGGTCACATAGCTAAAAAGTGTCTGAATCCTCACTTTCACCTCTTTGTCATTTTCCTCATTCATAAAATAAGGATAATAATACCCTCACTATTCACCCATTAAAAACTGGTGTTGTAAGAAAAGGTGTCTTATAAAAACCATAAAATGCTATGGAAATATGAGCTATTATTATGCTGATGTCAATTGACAAAGGCAAGTGTGAGAGCAGCTGGAGGGTAGATGAGGTAAAACTAATTAAATTTCATATGGAAAACTGAGAAATCAGAAAGGCTGAGGATTTACCATGAAACTAGTTTGTATCAGGACCAGACCAGAATTTACAGGATCGTGGAATCCCAGATCCAGAAGCAGCTGGTGGTGCAGTGGCTAGAGTACTGAACCAGGAATGAAAAAATAAATAAACACCTGAGTTTGAATTATGTATCCTCTCTGAGCCTTACTTTCTTCATCTGTAAAATGAAGAAGTTGACTAGGTCAGAGGCATCAAATACAAAGCCCACTGAATGCTCTGGAGCTGGGACAGCTAGGTGGCACAGTGAATAGAGCACTGGCCCTGGAGTCAGGAGGGCTTAAGTTCAGATCCGACCTCAGATACTTAACACATACTAGCTGTGTGACCTTGGGCAAGTCACTGAACCCCAATTGTCCTACCTTACCCCCTCCAAAAAAAAAAAGAGAGAATACTCTGGAGGGCAGAACAAATCAGATTACAATGTAAATGGGAAAATATTTAATAAAGTAAGTTAAAATAGAATACAGATACTGTTACTATGTGGTTTTCTAAGGTAACATGAGATTCACAGGGATCCTTACATATGGTTTTGTTGTTTAGTTGTATCTAACTCCTCATGCCCACATTTGGGGTTTTTTTGGCAAAGATACTGCAGCAGTTTGCCATTTCCTTCTCATTTTAGGAAACTGAGGCAAATGGGATTAAGTGACTTGCCCAGGGTCACACAGCCCCTGTGTCTGAGGCCAGATTTGAACTTAGACAGATGAGTCTTCTTGATTCCAAGTGCTATGCTCTATCTACTTTGACACCTAATTGCCCTTGTTTTCTATGTGAGTTTGACAGCTCTAGGAAAGATCATTTCTACTAATTTCTAAGTCTATGAAAAAAAATATTTTTACAAATGCTTTAAAAAATTAGTACATTGAAATCATTAGTATTCATAAAACTTGTCCTACATTACAAAGTCAATTCAATTATTTAAGGAATAATATTGTGAATTGTCCAGGCATTCTATTTATGCCTGTTCCTCTATTTTGTTATTAATTAGCATAACGATTGACATGCAAAAAGAGGGAAGAAAAGGAGTTTACTGTTTGCTATTAGGTCCAGTTGAGAAGAAGTTTAAAGTTATTAACTAACATGGAGTTTAGGGATTATTCATTTAGGGATGATTTCACCTTTTCAAAGGAAGTTGACAATAATTCCTTAATATTTTGCTAACATTATATCTTACTGTCATTTGCCTAAATATCAGTCGCCAACAAAGATTACCTGAGATTATCTAGAACAATAAACTTAAATAGACTATCTGATTATATATAATAAAAGAGGAATTGTGGCATCTAGAACAGTATTCTGCACACAGTAGAAGCTTAATTAAAGTTTGCTGAAGGAGAGGATGGATGGATGGATGGATGGATGGACTCATGAAAGAGCATTGAACTCAATCAGGAGAACTGGAACCTAGACTCAACTCTCCCACAAACTAGCTGAAGATGTTTGCTAAATCATTCCATCCTGGTAAGTGTAAGTTTCCTCCTCTATTAAAAAAGGGGGAAGGGCGTTGGGGAGGGCATTATACTAAATGATCTCTAGGGCTATCATAAATCTGAGCCTTTGGATTGGCCCAAAGAAAGTAGCAACACTGATAGTCTCCTGTAGGTGAAACCAAATGTTTATGCTTGACTCCTATGAAGCCATATTGAATGCTTAAAAGTAAAATTGCCTTCATGATAGAAGAAAAAGAAAATATCCTTTGAATTCTGTGTCAGTCAGAAACCAATCAAGTTCTAAAATAAATGAAGCTTCACTAAAGGGAATGAAGAAAGAAGACAAGTATTTATTAGGCAACTACTATGTGCTGGGCACCATGCTAAGCATTTTAAAATATTTTACCCTCACAACAATCCTGGGAGGTAGGTACTGTTATTACTCCCCATTTTACAGATGAGAAAACTGAGGCAAGTACAGATTAAGTGACTGGTCCAGACTCATAACTCTAGTAAGTATCTGAGGCCAGATTTGAACTCAGGTCTTCTTGACTCCAGACCCAGTCTTTGCCACCTTACTAGAGAGAGAAGAGGTTGCATGGAATGCAACCCCAGCTGTATCTTCTCAAAGTTTTAAAATTAAATTATTTTCAGCACTCTGAGCAATTTAGTCACTAAAGATGGTGAAAAAGATTCTAGCTAGCACATTCATAAATTCAATAAATATTTACCTAATGCCTATTGTTTGGAAGGGATCTAGGCTAGGTAATATGAAAGTTGTAAAGATGACTATGTTGGCCAAAGGTGGCCTTCAAGGATTTCAGAACTTCCCTGTCTGCCCTTTCTATGCAATTAACTAGAATAATTTGGGTAAAATTACTTTGGGCAGGTAGGTGGCACAGTGAAAGAATACAGGGCTTGGAATCAGGAAGACTCATCTTCCTGAGTTCAAATCTGGCTTCAGACACTTACTAGCTAAGTGACCCTGGGCAAGTCACTTAACCCTATATCTCAATGTAGAAAAATTATCTGGAGAAGGAAATGGCAAACCATTCCAGTATCTTTGCCAGAAAACCCCAAAATAAGGTCACAAAGAGCTGGGCATGACTAAAAGGACTAGATAACAATACCTTGGTCAAATAACTTCTCCTCTCTAAAACTCAGGTTCCTCAACTAGAAAATGAAGGGGTGGAATGAGATGAGCCCTGAAGTCTGAACTAGCTGATATCGAAGTTCCAAATCCTATTAAATCTATGAAATGATTGATCAGTTAGGTACTAAGAAAGAAAAAGATGCAAAAACAAAAACAGTTACCTCTTTCTAACTCAGAAACTCTTTCCAGGAGTGCATTCAATGCCGTCTCTGTCTTCTGTCGATGAGCTGAAGTCTCATTATGAAGCAAAGATTTCTCATCTTCAAGTTCAGCCACTTTGCTTAAAAGCTGGCGTTCCAGCTCCCCAAGCCTCCTCTGAAGCATCTCTCTAAAGTCATTAGGCAGAACTGCATATGACACATTGACACGTAGTTGGTGCTTTAAGAGAGAGAAAGAGAGGAAGAAGTATTTATACCAGTTTAAAAGAAAAACTGTGAAATTTAGATCCAATGGCACAACCACTAGGGAGAAGAGTTTCCAAAACATAAGCATTAAATTATACCAACAGTGGGAAGGAAACGATTTACTTATGCTCTGTTGAAAATGACTTTTACCAGAGTAGGATTTTATTTTTGCTACAATATTTGAAATTCATGAACCTCTTTACCTCTTGAAAAAGTTTTTTTCTCACTAAATATGTGAACTTCTAACCAACTATTGTAGCTTCTCACAATCTCTTTGGGCAGTGATTACCCCCTTCCTTTCTCCTCCCCCAAAGAAGCAATGACTTTTTAAACTGCTGATCAAAATTCACTCAGAATTAATACAGAAATTATAACAACAGAGCTAAGTGTCTAATATTGAACAAAAGTAGGTGAATAGGCATCATGTAGACTATTGTAATTTGAAATACTTTAAATTCTATAAATTAATATTTCAAATATTATTAAGAATATGAATCTTTATTTCTACTGAATTCTTTACCATCATTAAATTATGTGTGGAATATCTACAATTACTCTTGTATTTGGACATTGTAACATAGAGAACTTTGAAGTGATTTTATGCTAATTATGGTTTGTAATTTGAACCTTATGTGTAGCTGACAGAGAAATTTTGTCAATAATTTTCTATTAATTCCAAAATGCAGAATAACTTCAGTTCCTATAACATTGAGACAAATTCCCTAACAAATTAAGGTCAAATTAGTGACAAAAGGCTTTTTTTTCCTCCATAAAAGTTCAAAACTACTCTGAAGATCAAGGGATAATTTCTTGAACAAGAATGGATATGACTTCTCTCCCTCCTCAGCAATCAAGAATCACACCTTAAAATTACTTGTTAGATTTCACAACATTTTAGCATTCATTTCCTTTGAAATTAATGAGATAATTTCCTTTCTGCTTGGATTTCTCTTAGCAATATCAGACTTGGCAGCCCATTCATGGTAGGTACATTCATAAGACCTTCCAATTTAATTTTAGTAAGTACAGTGTGAAGTGTGTGAAGTAACACAGACACACATTTTCACATATTTCTGAAATATCTTTTTTTTTTTTACCACTTCTGTTCCAACCTTCTACTGCTCTATTAAAGGATACACCATATGCCAATGTCATATGATCCCGCATGTCAGTATCACAAACCTAAAGGAGAGTCTGGGCTCAGATAGGAGAGATCAAGGAATATTTTTAAAAAGGAAACCCAGAAGCATATACTAAATCCTTCAACCTAGAAAAAAATTTTCAAAAATATTTTCTTGTGGTGTTTACAAGAAAGATATTTGACATTCAAGTACCAGGATCCCTAGGAAACAAAACAAGATACTCCCATTATCAAGGGAAGGGAAGGAAACAATATTAACTCTTTCCTTTCAAGAACTGTGAAAAGACTATTTGACCCATTGGAATTCTGGGATCAGAGAATGGGGAAGGGGCCGAAAGTAAACAGAAGAGTTTTCCCACAAGCACGGTTTGGAGAACCCAATGTAACTTCAGAATGGCAGCTAGGAGGCGAGACTAGATTTATGGATCCGCAGCCAGGAACTGAGAGTTTCCCCCCCTCCGATCCGCCCCCAACTGTACAAATGACAATTTGTTCGGCCCTATTTTCATTTAGGAACCTCTGTTTCTCTGTGTGTCTCCGTCTCCGTTTCTCTCGTTTCCCCTCTTCCTTCCCTTCCCTTTCTCTTTCCCCTTTATCCTCTTTCCCACACATACTACCCTCGACCTATCTCTCTTCCCCATTAGCTTATCTCCGTTCCCTTTCCCCATTTCTCTACCCCTTTCTCCATGTTCTGGTTCTCTTTTCTTCCCCGCTTATCTCCTTCTCCCCCCTTTTATCTCTTTCCTTCTCTTCTCCATTCCCCTTCCCGATCTTTCCTCTCTCTCTCCTTCCCTCTTCTCTCAGTGTTGTTTCCCTGGTACACAAGCAGGTAAATAGCACGAACATTCTAAGTTAGTTGCTTATACAAATGCACTATATATAACCCAACACGTACACAATCTCATCCATGCTGCCGTGGACATCACCACAGCTCTCCCTACATCACCCTTTCTCCACCTCCCGTTCCTCACCATCCGTCCCTCAAGTTCAGGCCAAAGGAAACCTTCGGGGGATTTAGCACCTGGGAACTAGTCTCTCGAATGGGAGGTAAGGGTCCCAATTTCCCATCCGCCTTGAAGCTGAGCTCTGGGACTCTCATTCTCTTCCTCCAACACACTCAGCCCAGGCTAGTTAACATCCCTCAGGGTACCGCCCCCATCCCTAACTCTTGATACCTCGAGGGCTTCCAGCCTGTCCTTCAGGCTCTGCATAGTCCGGCTCAGTTGGTCAATGACTTGGCCGGGGTCTCGGGGAAGGTCGCCCATGGTATCCTTGCCGGTTCCAGTTTTGCCATACTCCTTCCTCCAGGGGCCGGACTTGCCGTCTGCACCTCCCGCCAGACTCTCACAGCGGGTCAGCTTGCCGGTCAGTTCGCGGATAGTCTCCCGCTGGTTACCAATGGTCTCCTTCTGCTGCAGGATGGTCTCCCGCAGCTGCAACACGGTAGCCTTGAGCTCCTCTTCGGGGGTCAGCGCCCCGCCCTGAATAGGGACTGCTGGGAGTGGACAGCCCGCGCTAGTGGCGTCCAAGGGCAGTGAGGTGCACACGAAACGGCTCCCGGGAGGCGCAGGGCTCTCCTGACTCCGCACGCCGACCCCCCACCCATCTCCGGAGACCACCAAAAACACTATGCCTGTGGCCAGCAGCGCCAGCATCCTACCTGATCCCACTGAGTGGGAGCTCAGCTCACTTCACACCTCTGCGAAGGCCACTGATGCGGCTTAGCATTGGGGGCAGAGAGGGAAAAGGGATGGAGAAGTTAAGCACAGACCCGCAGTACTCCCCCAGGGCAGCACTTGGAGCTGGAGCGAGGGCTTTTACTAAATCTAGAAACAGCAACAAAGTCCGGAGCTTCCCCTCCTCCAAGGGACTTGTCCCTTCCCTCGAACTGAGAAGACAAACTCCTCGAAGAGACGAAGAGCCGAGGCTCACACTCCTGCGCGGCTACTTGTTTGCTCTTGAAAGCGGCTTAGGCTGGACTTGGATCTGCTGGGCACTGAGCGGTGCTCTCCTGTCAGACTCAGCGCGCGCGCTCTCCCATTCTTAAAGCTAGGGGAAGGCGTGCGGGGCGCAGCCACCGGCGAGCCCTGATTGGCCCGGGCTGGGGCCGCGCGTCATCTGGGCTCCCTGTGCATAGCTGAGCAGGGAGGACCGGAGCTGGGGGCTGGGGAGGGGCAGACGATAGAAGGATGGAGTGGCGGGCCCTCGCGTTTCCTATTGGCTGCGTCCCAGGCTGCGCGTGCTGGACTGATGGTGGTGGGAGGGCAGGCTGGGGGCGGTGGGGGGCCGAGGGGAGGGGGAAGGGTAGGGAGAGGTAGTGGGCAACAGCAGCGCACGGGTTCAAGAGGCTGGGAGTGCGGCGTTTCCTTCTTTCCCGAGCTAATGGGGGGGGGGGGGGGGGGGAGCGGGAAGCGGGTTAGCAGGACCAGTGACTGCAGCCTGGATCGTGCTGGCTAAGGTCCGGAGGAGGAGAGAAGCCCAATAAGCTATATTCTTTGACAGAACTCTTCACCCAGCGCATCTCATCTCCCGCCCCGCCAGGACGTTTCCATTTAAAGACGAGCAACTAATCACAAAATCTATTTCCTAAGGTAAAAACAGGAGGAAGTGAGCCCCCAGTCCCTCTCTGCCCCACTCCCTGCACTCCTATTCCCCACCCCACTCCCAGTCCACCTTTCACTCTTCTAAGGCTCTCATCCCTCAACAGGGAAGCACTAGAAGCTAAAATCTTTAGGTAAAGAAGAAAGGAAAACAGCTAGTCCGATATGGAGCCCTGGATACCTCTCGTCTGAAAGAGGGGGAGAGGAAACCTAGGGACTCTTCCCTATCCATATTCGCCTCTGCAAAGCTCCCTTGGGTTAGCTTCAAACCTAGCCCCCAAGCCACGGGCATAGGCGCTGAGAATGAGCAGCTGAGTAAAGGGATTGAGTTGGGTAGAAAGCATGGGAAGGAGTCACGCAGACTGCCTCCTCTCTCTAAAAAGGACTTGGCCTGAAGTCTGGTAGTGTCACTTCTTTGCACTGACATTTTCTCCCCTGTAACAGCGTGGGTGTAGGAAGGTCAGGTATCCAGCGCAGGGTTTCTTAACCTGGGATCTGCGGACTTGCTTTGTGAATATTTTGTTAACTATCTTCGTATAATTAGTTTCCTTTGCAATCTTAATTGTGTGTGTGTGTGTGTGAATTTTATGCATTTTAAAACGTCTTTTGAAAAAAAGGTCCACAGGCTTCCTCAGACTGCCGAAGGGTCCATGCCTCCAAAAAAAAAAAAAAAAAGGTTAAGACCCACTAGCCTAAAGGAATCTTGGGAAGTCCTCCTCTCCCCTTAATTCAAGTTTCAGAAAGCAGGGATTATCCACAGCTTTCTCTACCCACCCATAAACTCCCACAACCTCAGCAGACTCTTCCTTCCCCAATCAAAAAATAAATACAACCTACCAGTAGCAATACAGATAACTGGTGCTGTCCTTGACACCTAAACCAGTAAACTAACACTATCAGAATATTTTCCTGCTCAGACACAAATGTTTGTAGCATTATTTTCTCTGTAACATCATGTGTGCTTTTCAACAGCAAATCTACTCTACTGTAAAAAGATTTTTAAAATAGCAAAACCAAAATAAACCCTAACAATTCCATAACGTGATTACAAAATGGAATCAAACCTATCTTTCCCATTAGATTGAGAGCTCCTTCAGAGCAGACTGTTTTTTACTTTCTTCACACAATGACTAGCACAAATTAGTTGCTTAATAAATGCTAATGACTGACTGAGCCCCGCCCCCCAACACTATCCCGCCTCTTGAAAATGCTGAAAAATAATTCACTGGTCTTTAGGGACCAACAGGCTTCTCAGGGCTTCTTAGAAAGAAGAGAAGCATTAGAAAGCCTTGTGTTGAAACAAAACATAGTACTCTAAGTATAAAGAATGAGACTTCTCCCTCCATATTTATTATCTTGGACCTCAATGGGCCACATCACTGTCAATGTGAACAATTTATATGGCATAAACTCTTTTACCCAGCATATTGCTATGGGCAATTGATATTTAGTATTTATGTTGGTGAGACTGGCACAAAGTAAAGCAGAATCCCCTGGCTCTTGCTGAGGTTAGAATGCAGTTTTCTTAGCTCAAACTTCTGTCCACTCTTGGACAAGCTCTTGGGGAAGAAGGTCCAAGTAAAAATCCAATACTACAAGAACCCTGAACTGTTGGTTATGGTCAAGTCCAGGGAGGATTTACTGCACAGCTACAGGTTGAGCTGGTTAACCGCATTATAAACAGAAATGTTTCTGTTCTGTTTTTCCTCTAGTTTTGTTTTTTAAGAAATCCTGTTGCAAGGTCATTGATCACATTATCCATTATACCAGAAATAAATGGATTTGTCACTTTTGCATGGAAGCCCATGAGGATTCAGAAAACAAACTATATAGAAGTAAATGAAATTATTATAATATAAACTAGACTGCAGTGATTAATCTCCAGGAACAAAACTTTGACCTGCTTTGCACTTCAAACAATAGCTTGTGTTATGTAAATAATTGTGGGGTTTTCCAAGGACAGTATTTCAAACTACAGGGGGAAAAGGACTATGCATAAAAAGATTTGCATAGTGAAAATTCTCCAGAATCTGAAGCCTGGACTATACAACACCAAGTCATGGAGAGTTGAAGTAATAATTCAGATGTTTCAAGGCTCCTTCTAATGAAGTATTTTGAGAGGGAATCAGAGATGGTAAAACATTTCTCCAGCATATTCATTCACTTATATATGTTTCACTTTAGGCATGATCAATTCTCCACTTCACTCTATCATTATAAAGATGTTCCAGGTCATTCTCTAAATCCCAGGCCATCCAGAGTCAACCTGCCTTTTGTCTTGCCACTGATTTCAATAACTGGAAGAGAGAGTGAGGGTCCTGCCTTACCTAAATCCAATTCACTCAAGAGTCAAGACATTTCCCTATGATGTCATTGATCCTCTTCAAAACCGAAGGAGAAACAATAGACATGTTTTCAGTCTTATCCTTCCACACCCAATTTTTCCTGCCTCTATTGAATGTCAAATTGGCCCAAGTAAAATGGAGGCCAGAGAAAAGAATATAACAACTAGTAAAATAAAATTCAAAACCAAGTTGTGAAATAAGATATAATTTGAATCCTTAGATCAATCAGTGATCCCTGTGGATATTCTCTCCACCAGTGCCTATTAACAACTGTGCCTTGTTTTCCTATACACTTCTTATTCAAGTATGCACACCTTGTTGTTTGTCTTTTGTTTTGGAAAAGGACCAATGATATCACAGAGTGATGTCTTGACTTGCTTGTGAATTAGATTCAAGTTAGGCAGAGTTTCACAGTCATTAGGCTCATTCCCTCTTCCAGAGTCATCAAAATGCAGTGGTAGGACAAAAGTCAGGACCACTGATGATGACCCAGGATGCAGTGGACAACCTTCAAGTTCCAATCCCTCCAGAGCACCTGCTTGAGGTGTCCTCGTGGCAATTTGAACAAATTGTGCTCATCTGCCCATTCCACTGGGGAATGTCTTCACATTCTTGGGATAGACACTCCTCTAACTCACCAATAGGTTTGAGGCCTTCCAGTCACCAAGATGTGGGTGTGGCTGCTACAGCTTCTTGTGCCACGAGTGAGGGTTGGGTGAGAAGTGGACAGCAAAGGCGGTTGTGCATCCCTGAAAAGACTTCAGCAAACCCCCACAGCAGAGGTGCTAGTCTTCCTTGAACATCCCACAATGCCATCAACACCTTAGTTATACATTGAAAGTACCAATGGTAAAATTAATGTTTATGGATGGCTTAAGTGCATGGTCTTTAACATCCATCTCCTTTTCTACATCTCTCTCTGCTTGCATCTCTGTGGATGTGGGGAAAGGGTGCAATCTTTTCTTTTTCATGGGTCACCACATCCAAAACAATTCATCACTTAGTGGTCCACTTTGTAATGGATGATGAGGTCCACGGTAGCTAACCAGGTGGTCCTTGGATAACCAATATAATCAGTGTCTGGATTAATAAACAAGAAACATTTATTAGATACTTGCTATGTGCCCTGCATTGTGCTAGAGGATAAAAAGAGAAAAATAATATTATCAAGGAGCATTTCTTTTTGTCAGAGGGGGTGGGGAATATATATATATATGATATATGATATATGTATAAAATCCAAACTATGTACAAAATAAATGTAAAATAATTGGGGGATCGGGAAAGGCATTATGTAGAAGACAGGTGAGAAGGGAGTGCATTTCAGACACAGAGGATGGTCTGTACAAAAGCACAGAGGTTAGAGATGTCATAACAGTTTACACCATCTAAAGTTTTCACACAGACAACAATATGGATATTTACAAAGGACCGCAGAGAATAGAGGTGGAAGGAGAGACCTTATTCTTTACATTTTTGAGGACTGATTATATTTTATTTAAGTATAATGTTTATTCTTCCCTCTAGGCAGTGCAGAAAAGCCTGCCATGCTTCCTAAATATCAATTAATTATTTTTAAGTATTTTCAAGAGGATGTCAGGTATGAAGAAAGGCAAATAAGCCAGTTTGGCTGGACCCTAGAGTGCCTTTCAATGAATGAATGAATGAATTTATGTAGTACTTTAAGGTTTGCAAAACTATTTACATGTTATCTCATTTGATTGTTACAAAGACACTGTGAATTAGGGGCTATTATTCCCATTTTTATGATGAGGAAACTGAGGCAGAGAAAGTTTAAGGGATTTGCCTAGGGCTATACAGCTAGTAAGTGGTCTTCCTGATTCCTAGTAGACATATTCTATTCACCCCCACCTTGTGGTTGTTCAGTTTGGTCCATGAGGTTTTCTTGGAAAAAATGCCTGAGTGGTTTTCCATTTCCTTTTCCAGTGGATTCAATCAAAGATTAAGTGACTTGTCCAAGATCACACAGCTGGTAAGTGTCTGAGGCTGGATTTAAGCTCAGGTCCTCCGGACTCCAGGCCCAGCACTCTATTTACTGAGCCACCTAACTGCCTCCTAGATAAACAAAGGATAAGGGGTGGCTAGATGGCACAGTGAATAGAGCACCAGCCCTGAAGTCAGAAGGACCTGAGTTCAAATCCAGCCTCAGACACTTAACACAAAGACTAGCCGTGTGACCTTGGGCAAGTCACTTAAACCCAATTGTCCTCCAAAAAAAAAAAAGGATAAGAGGCTTGCCCAAGGTCACACTGCTGGTAAGTATCTGAGGCTGGAATTGAATTCAGGTCTTCCTGACTCCAGGCATGCTCTATCCACTGAGCCATCTAGCCGCCTCCAAGCACCATGGGAATATTTAAAAGGGAAAAAAAAAGTCTAGTTTAGTAGAAACTTGCACTTTGTTGGCACATGTTTTGAGAACCCAGAATCACATCTATATCATGATAAGAGAGCAGAGTAAGATTTTTGTGAAACCTCAAACAAAACATGAAATCTTCGTTTATATCTTCAGTTTAACACCAAACCTCCTTCTTGGAGATGCCCAAGTGATTGTCTGAATTTTTAAATTATAATCCATATTTTTGGTGTTGAGCACACATCAGTGTTAGAAACATCTTCATTCACAACAGTATGCCATTATATTACTTCTCATATAAGTGTTATCTCATTCTATTTTATCACAGAGTACATGATGATAGGCATCTCCCCATAATTCCTTGCAGTGTCTGAAAGTGTTACAAATAAGTGACCTCAAAATTAAAAAAAAAACCTCCAAACTTCTACAAAGAAGTCACCATGTTAGAAGTAAACAGGGAACTTACCAAAATATAGGTGCAGGGAATGAAAATCCAAGGTATTTAAAGTAACTTTTTTATCTGAACATTAACCTTGGTATCATTTTTGGGGTCTCAGTTTAACAAAATTCTGAGTTACCATAAATAGTCAAGTCAACAGAGCACTGCAATAAGTCAGAAAAAAAATATGGATTTTATTTTTCAGTCGGCCACTAAGTAAAATGACTTGCACCATCACCACATTTCCAGGTTTCATTTCCACATCTGTAAAATAAGGGTGTTGATCTAGATAATAACCCAGGTTCTTAAAATCTAAAATGCTATGATCCCATACTATGAAACTTAAGAAGACCAGGAAGATTTGGATTAGCCATACGCCATGACAGATCATAGGTTGTTTTCTTTCTTTCTTTCTTTTTAATGTACTTAATAAAGGCTAGAACATGGACCTTGCAGGCTTCTCCTAGCTTTTTTTTTTCTTATCTCTAGCTTCATTTAAATGTCAATAAGGATCTTGGAAATAAGATTGATCTCATATCCCAGCTAGCCTCCTACACAGCTCCTAAGTTGGAAATGAGAGAGGAGGTAGAGTACCCGGGATGTTGTTTAGGGGAAGCAGGACAGCCCCTGCCACATGTGGACCTTCCATCTGTATGCAAAGGCCAGATGGATTTCTGGAGAGTGACCCTTCCCCATCGCTCCTGGCCACGTGTTTCCTCAATATGTGTTCCTTGATAACATGTATTCTCTGTGTGCTTGCTCTCCCCCAAAGATAGTGTGTTAATTTGTGCTCGAGTGTACACTACATATGCATGGAGGGAATCTATTCTTGTCATCTTATTATACTGTTTGACTAAATATCTTTAGTTTTGAACTTGTGTGGTAAAAGTAATACATCAGTGGGGACTTGCAAGCTATAAATCTGAGCGGGTGTGTTGACCTGGAATCTGGAGTAGAACTACTGAGGATCCATATGTGATAGAGAGCCCCAGGTGCAACAGATATTATTAGTTGGACTCTCTTCTTGCCAGGAAGAGTAAGGGAAAGAGAGTATAACTGTTCATTGTATATGACATATAATAATAACAAATACTCTCAACAGTGTCATGTACCATCAAATAAATAAAGGAAGAAGCATTTATTAAGCACTTGCTGTGTTCAAACAACTCTGTTGAGCATTGGGGATACAAAGAAAAAAGCAGAGTCTCTACCCTCATGGAGCTTGCATTCTAATAAGGGAGAGAATATATATAGGAGGCTTCATCTACAAGTCAAAAGGAAAGGCCCCATGGTGCTTAGGGTATAGCAGCAAAGCAGATGCCATATATCTTATTTAGTGTCATTTCCATTGATAAAAGCTTATACATCTTGATGTTGAATAATTTGACAGTGCCAAAGACGTTAGTAATGAAAATCTTCTTTTATAGATCTTGTGTTTTATGCTAAAGGAAGGGAAAGACTGGAGTAAGAGTTGGGGGCGGGGGGAAAGGAGAGTTCATTTAATCTGGGGGACATGCATATGAGGAGATTCTGTAGCTGTATATCCATATGGCTAAGATGTTAAAGGAAAAGAAAAAATTATATAATTATGCATATTTTTATTCAACAGACTGTATATTAGGTATGTACTATAGGCAGCTCCCTAAGACTATAGATCACAGAATAGGTACAGCATTGTATTATGTATGCATGTACATGTGTAGGTATGCACACATACACAGAGTTATAGGGAATTCCAAGTAAGAAATTCCCTCTACCAATGCAGATCAGAACAGCGCCTACTCTATAATTTATAGCACTGGTTTCATATAGTAGAAATGCTAAAATAGGAGATAGCTAATAGTTTATACCCTCTAAAGACAAATAAAAATAATTCTGCCTTTGCAATTTGGTGTCACTTGTCTTTTCTAGTAGAGGGTAAGCCTGAAGATAGGAAGACCTGAGTTCAAATCCAGTCTCAGACAGCTACTGGCTGTGTAACTTGGGCAAGTCACTAAAACACTACCAGCTTCAGTGTCCTCAACTGTATACTGAGGAGGATAATAGCACCAATCTCACAGAGTTGTTGTAAGGATCAAATTAAATAACATTTGTAAAGTGCTTTGCAAAAGACCTTGAAGCAAAAAATTCATTGTTATTGTTATCACTATTCTTAATCACTGCCCATAATGCATGCCGATTAAGATACTACAATAGTTCAGGTGACAAAGATGTGAGTGGTGGCAGAGAAATGAAAAGAAGAGGAAATATGTCAAAGGTATTACAGAATTTGCAAAGAACTTGGTGACTGATTAGATGTGGGTATTAGAGGAGGAGGGAAGAATGACTTTAAGGTTTTGAGACGGTGGGTGATAGAATGATGGTACCATTGGTAGAAATAGATATCTGGGGGACAACTAGATTAAGGGGAAAGATAGTGATTGAATTGACTGGATATTGAAATGGACCTTAGCCTCCGAGGGCCAGGGTCTCCCAGTGCATCCTGGGCCATCCCCAGTTGTCTTGATAACTATCTGGCCACTAGAGCCAGATGACTCTGGAAGAGAAAGTAAGGCAGGTGACCTTGTATAGCCCTCCCTCACTCAAATCCAAGTCAATTGCAAGTCATGTCATCATTTCCCTGATGAACAAAGGATGTTCTTCCTCCTGAAGAATGAAGGACAAATATAACAGTAACTCTACTCCCAATCTTATGAAAGTCATATTGAACTTATATATATATATATATATATATATATATATGCACATACATGACAAGACAGCACCAGACAAATCAGAAGATAGTTCCAATTGCAAGTCTCAGATGAAGAGGTCTCTTCTCATTGCTTTTGCATGCACCATTGATCCTATTCATTCCTGTCTTCTCAGCAGATTATCTCCACTATAATTCTCTCTGTCTCTCTGTCTCTGTGTCTATCTCTCTTCACTCTCTCTTCCTATCTACTAGTTCCTTCCTTGCTGCATACAAAGATACTCCTATCTTCACCTTCTTTTAAAAAAAAACTTGTTTGATCTTCCTATCGCTGCTATATTATACACACACACACTATATATATATATATATATATATATATATACATACATATATCTGGTGTGTGTACATATATGTGTGTATGTGTGTGTATATATCACCCTCTCCATTAGATTGTGAACCCATTGAGGGCAGGGACTGTCTGCCTTTCTTTGTATTTCTTAGTGCTTAGCATAGTGCCTGGCACATAAAAGCTACTTAATAAATGCATATTGATTGATTGACTCTTCAAGGATAAACTCCTTGAGAAAGCTGTCTACACTTTGTATTTCCAGTTCCTATCCTATAACTCTCTTCTAAGTTCACTACAAGCTGACTTCTAACCTCATCGCTCATTAAAAATAGTTCTCTCTAAAGTTAGCAATGATATGTTAATTACTAAATCTAATGGTCTCTTCTCAAACCCAATTTTTAACTGCTCCAAAGTTTTTAATGTTGTTAACTACATTCTTCTCTTCCTCTCTAGATTTTTGTGACACTACTCTCTCCTGGTTCTCCTCCTACCTGTCCAATTTTTCCTGTCTCCTTAGCTTTATTCATCATCTATGCTATGCCCATTAGCTGTAGGTGTCCCCAAAGGCTCTGTCTCATGCCCTCTTCCCTTTCCTCTCCATATGCTAACATTTTGCATCTTCATAGGCACCCAAGGGTTTAATTATTATTTCTATATTAATGACACCCAGATTTATATATCCACCCAATTTCTTTCCTGAGGTCCAATCCCACACTATAAACTGCTTATTGAATATCTCAAAATGGATCTCCTATAGGTATAGGAAATAGATATAGCATATAGGTATCTCAAATTCAACAGGTCCATAAAGTAGAACTCACAATCTTCCCTCACTTCCTTGCCAAATCCTCCTTCTTTCAAACTTCCTTACTTCTGTCAATGGCATCATCATCATTCCTGTCATCCCATGATCAAAATCTCAGCATCATTCTTGACTCCTGCCACTCTCTCATCTAACATATCCAGTATTATGTTTTTAACATCTTTGCATTAGCCATTCTCCATGCCTGGAATTCATTGCCTCCTTACCTCTGCCTCTAGGAATACCTGGTATCCTTCAAGCATAGCTCAAGTACTGCCTTCTAAACAAAACTTTTCCTGATTCCCCACCTCAACTATAAGTGCACTAATTCCCAATACTGTTTATTCTACTTATGTATGATTTTTGTGTCCACCATTAGAATGAAAGATTCTTGAGGGCAGAGGCTTCTATTTCTAAAAAAAAAAAAAAGCTATTTGTCTTTGGATCTCCTATGCTTAGTATGGTACCTGGCACATATTGAAGTTTAATAAATGCTTGTCCCCTTATTGGTTGATTTTTCAAGTCTTATTCTTGTGTCTTAGCACAATCACTTTACAAACTGTAAAGACCAGTACTGTCAGGTTTCCTGCCACTCCTAGAGTCATGTAAATTTACAGCACTAGAGTAAATTTATCAAGTCTTTCTACATAATTGTTCTTGCTATGGCATGTGTTGATTATAGTCTCAAAACAGCCAGCCACTCATTTTATTACTTATCTTTAGCATCAGGTCAGTTCAAGAGTATGAGATCAAAGCCAAGCATAGGGGAACCTCATTAGCTCATTCTCTCCCCCATTTTATTGTCCCATCTGTTTTGTTCTTTTTATTTGGTCCCAGTGCCCATATTTTTCTTATATGCATCTTTTATTTTGGTCTTCTGGGATGTGTGCTAATTTCCACTGTGTTGTCAAAGGGCCTAGCTTATTCTTTCTAATTTCTTTCTTGTCCGTTGCGAATGTTGGGGGAGGAAATTCAAGAATTGGTGTGAACACTGATAGCACTTGACTCAAGGATGGGGCTCAAGCAGTGCTACACAAACTAAGGAGCTGTCCTTAGTGCTGAATTTCAATTTGAAGAGAAATATAGTTGTTCTATTAAACTCTGTGTAAATACAATAAAATATGAAGGCTCAAAAAATCCCCACCTAACATAATTTTATCCCATCCTCAGGGCTTACAAAAACACTAGAATCCTTCCCAAAGAAGCTTTTTCATCAGGTTCAGCTATTTATTTCCCTCTAATTTGTAGGTCAGAGCTGGAGATAGTTAAGGGTGTTTCTTTAAAAAGCTAAAAAACCTTTTATTGGTTCAAAACAGAAGATGGAGCAAAGGGGGTGGGGTGTTATTTAACTTGCTTTGATTGCCTACTACATCTTTTTTAATGTTAGCCAAGACAAGAAGAAGTAATATCTCTTGAAAAACAATTTTCTACTTGATGAGGGAGGCCAGATGGGTGTAGTCCAACCTCTTGGTTGGCAGAAGAGAACTTCAGGTAATCTCACTGGTTTTTCAGGAAAAGAGAGATTTCCTAGTTTTCTACTTTTTTAAAAAAGCAAAAATGTTTATTAATGAAATGCTGGCTCTAATAATTTTTAAATGCTCTTTTCTTCATCTAGGAATTAGCATGATATAGTACAGAATACTGGATATAGATCCAGAGAATATGCATCCAAAACTTATTGCCTTTGTGATCTTGGGCAAGTCACTTCACCTCCCTGGACTTCAGTTTCTTTGTATGTAAAATGAAAGAATTTTGACTAGATGATCTCTAAGATCTCTCCAACAACAACAACAACTAGCATTTATAGAGCACCTACTATATGTCAGGTAATGTGCTAAGTGTTTTACAAATATTATCTTATTTGATTCTCACAATAACCTTGAGAAATAGGTGTTTTATTATCCCCATTTTATAGTTGAGAAAACTGAGACAGAGAGGTTAATTTACTTGCCCAAAGTCACATAGCTAATAAGTATCTCAGACTGGATTTGAACTCAAGTTTTTCTGACTACTCCTAGAGTTTTATTCATGGTACCACATATCTATCATCTCCTTTTCCACATCATTCTAACATACTCTATGAATCCTTTCTGTTGAAATATAATGATGTATCAGCAATGCCATATTCACAATGCCTATGGAAATTACAGATATGCTGATATAATTATCCATCACAAAATACATCAGGCTTGCCATATGGGGGAGTAAGCTAGAAAATTTATTAAAATACCAAAAGACTGAGTCCCAAAACCAGAAAGTGAAAGCCATCAGAGTAGTTATGAAATTGGCACAGGTAGATAAAGTAGAAAGCACCCACATTCTCAAGCCTTTAAAACAGAACAGGCTACCTCAGGCAAAGGTCCTCCTCTCCCCACTCACAGCAACCACCCAGCGTCCAGGAAGCGCGCTCCCAGCAGCTCCGCCCCCTGGCAATCCTCAGCAGGAGTCCTTAGCAGAAATTCTGGCTGACTCAAAAAGGGCTTTGCGCTGCCACCGCTGCTGATGCCGCCACTGCCGCCACCACTGCTAACCACCGCAGGAACTCTAGCTTGGCTTCCGCTTCCTCTTGCTCTGCTCCTTCCTGCTACGTCAGCAAGTCCAATGGGGCATGGAAGATCTTTAAATCCCATAACCCTTACAAATGAGTACTTCAATTTTCAAGGATTCTAACTTTATATTACTCTAGGTTCTCTCCTGGTTTATGCTCCTGGAAATAATGACTATTCTTTCTTAAAAGCATTGGATTCATCTTGATGAACATACTCGTGGTTCAGTTTTTACAAGCTATTTTCAAATTCTGAGGTATAGGATGGGTCACAACAAATTATATAGTCATATATGACTACTGAATGATAGTTTAAGGAAATATTTGTTGATCTAACACAAGTGGGGAATTAAGCAAGGGGAATTAAACAAGCAATCCCCTTGTGATGTCCTGGGTGTGATATAAGCACATTTCTAACAGTTGAACAAGATTGGGTTTTAGTTATTTAACTCCAGTATAAGTTCTGAACTTTCATTTCCATAAATTTATCTCAGGGTTCAGGATTTTAGGACTCTCCCATCATGACCCACTTTATAAGAACATCCTAAAATGTCCTTTGATTTGTACACCTAACTGTGGAGTCCTTCATTTTTTAAGATGGGCGACATCTATGAAAAGCTGGTCACGAACATTTCTAATTTCTGGAAGTACTACAATTGACCTGAATTTTATCAAATTTGAAGAATTAGAAAACATCGTTATAAGCCATGGAAAATATTGAAGCCTGATATTGTACTAAGATTGAACACAGGTAGCTGTACACACACACACACACACACACACACACACATATACATCTACATATTGCTGAAAAGGATCATGGAGATCATTTAGCCCAACTCCTTCATTTTAGAGGTGAGTAAATTTGCCTTGGGCCCAGTGAGAGTTCAGGCTCAGATAGCATGTTCTGAGAAATCTTAGTGTAAAAAAAAAATAAACTCGAAAAGGGACAACCTTTAGAAGCTTACTATCAGGGTCATCCTTGGTCAAAATTTAAAATTAAGTCTCCCTCATTTTGGTCCCCTATCACTTCCCCAGATTCTCATAAACTTTAAACTAAAAGTATCCAGCACCCTCTTGGATGTTTGATACAGTCAGCTCCAGCATTCCAACCTAGATTTTCTTCCTCAGGAACTCTAGTTTTTTTTCTGAATACCCTAAAATAACATAACACCCACTTCTCTTCAAGTTCCAGTTTTTGCTAAATTACAGGATGCCAGCTTGCTACTTATATGAAGATCTTATGCATTAGAGCTACAAGAGGGGCCTTAGAAATGTCCAATCCAACCCTCTAATCTGATAAAGCAATCCATACCATTGTTCTCATGGAAAAGAATGGAGAGCCAGACCATTTCTTCTCTGTTTAATAATATATGCTTTTAACAGTGGCCTTTGGTAAGCAAAGTCAAAGGACTGACTACTGGGAAAATTTCAGGTTACCAAGGCAGTGGCAGAGAATGGCAGGA
>NW_027185764.1:22758050-22766408 GCF_028583685.1 Petaurus breviceps papuanus
AATTATATATATATATATATATATATATATATATATGTCAATTCCAATAGACTTTATTCCCATATGATCCTTTGAGGAAGAAAAGTGTCAGTCTTGGCCAGGGAATGAAAAGGACTAAGAATAGTTATTTTCTTAAAAAAATAAAAAGCAGTGATTGAACATAAAAAATGTTCAGTTGTGAACTGAATAAAGCAAATTTGGAATTCATAACTAAAATGTCTATGCATTCCAAATTTTCTAAAATCCACTCATCTGGATATCCAGATGGAAATTTCACGACAATGGAGTGGGCCTATTCATTATTGTTGAGTTGGGTTGTGTTATTTTTGGTCATTGTTATTTACAAGCTTTACATTATGGCATCGGGTTGTGTAAGAAATTCCAATAGAATAGATTTTTTGAAGGTTTCTTAGCTTTCCATTTCCTGAGGAAAAAAAAAAACTGAAGTTAGAAGAAGAGTGTCAGAGTTAAAACTAATCTTCCAGTGAAGTAAATCCATCTTTGAAACCTCCAAAAATTATATTCAATCTAGCCTTGAGTTTTGAATAAAGATTTTTATCAGTGCTTTCATCTCAACTAAATCATCCATTCCCACTAGAATCCTAATAGTCATGCCTAGACCAGTCTCTTGTTGGCTGAATGAGAAACACAAATACATTTCACATTAAGATAACTAGTCAAAGAAGATCTACACCAGCCTCCATTTGGAAAAGATGCAGGTCAATATCCCAAATGTTTCGTGTTATCTCTAGTCCATCCTTTACCAAATAAATAGTGCCTTGATATATAGATATAGATATTTCAATATGTATATACATATATACACATGAGTATATATACATGTATGTAAATACATATGTGTATTATGTGTGCATACTTATATAGACATGTTTCTGAGTTTGCTGCAGAGGACATTGTTCTCAGTCTGTGCTTGTTATTTAAGTCATTTCAATCATGTCTGACTGTGATCCCATTTGGGGTTTTCTTGGCAAAGACACTAAAGTGGTTTGTCATATCCTTCTCCAGCTCATTTTGCAGATGAGTTTACTGAGGCAAACAGGGTTAAGTGACTTGCCCAGGGTCACACAGCTAGTAAGTGTCTGAGGCAGGATTTGAATTCAGGTCCTCCTGATTCCAGGGCCAGTGCTCTATCCCCTGTACCAGCTAGTTGCTTCTCTACTTCAGAAATGCTCATTTCTATGGACTTCCAGCTGTGATACACACTACTTGTTGACTCTGGGCAAATCTTAACTTTTCTGACTCTCAGTTTCCACACCTATAAAAGGAGAAAGTTCAACTACATAACCTCTAAAGTTCCTTCCATTTCTAAATCTATGGTCCTATACATATCTGCTTGTTCAACTAAATATTCTCAATTTTACTCCCTAACACAATGAATTCCAGGTAGGATGCATTTTCTCCTAAGAAACACATTTTTTAAAGAAACCTACATTCAAAGAACAATCTTTCAGGGGCAAATAAGGCTGTATTATAGTGGAAAAAATATACCTGACTTCCTAAAAACAACATAAAGCAGTAAATGGGTTATGAGAATGAAGACATTATCCTGTATTGCAGTCTTGAGTCTTTGTGTTTGGCAGTTAAGGTCAATTTAATGGCAAAAAAGCAAATCTTTGTATGTGAAAGATAGCAGATTCTAAGTCTTATGATGTGTAGTATGCTGAGTCTAACATTAACATTCATCCTCTTTATCATGTTCTGTACCTTTTTTTGCCACTTCAGGATTAAAGAATTCTTCTAATTTCCAACCCCCTGAACAAGATAAACATACATTAAGTATGCTACTTGAAACTGCATCTGATGTTT
Source organism: Petaurus breviceps papuanus (assembly GCF_028583685.1). Taxonomy (NCBI): domain Eukaryota; kingdom Metazoa; phylum Chordata; class Mammalia; order Diprotodontia; family Petauridae; genus Petaurus; species Petaurus breviceps. The sequence goes on from NW_027185764.1 coordinate 22,759,878, forward strand.
TGTTGTTTAATCTTTATTTTAAACAAATAAATACCATCATAACCAATGACTTGAAAACTACCCACACTAAGGAAGGGGAAAGGAAACTTATCATTAAATTCTATGGTTATGCATCAGAAACTTCTCAAATGATTTTATAAATATGATCCTTGATATTTCAAATTTTGCTTAGGGTTGTTTTGATAGAGAAGACTGGAAGAAAAAATATTATATCAGATGTTAAATTAAGGGTGTATTGTCATGCAACACTGGTTTCATTTTTCATCATATAATAAATATGATTTTGAAAACAGAAAAGCAGATTACTGTCTCAACCCAGGGGCTTGAAACCCCCTAACCTTGAGGGGTTTCTGGCAGCCTTAAAATGTCTCTCTAACCTACAAAGGCAGACTAGTGTGTTGTATTTTTAATATCACATTGTTTATTTCCATAGCAAGTTAGAACAAGACAAGTCAAGTTAATAAGTATTTATTAAACTCTTCTCTGTGCCAGAAACTATGCAAAGCACTAAGAGTACAAAAAAGGTGGGGGGGACAGTCCATGTTCTCAAGGAGATCATAGTCTGATGGGAGAGATATGCTTGATTCCTAAGTAGAAGATGGACTGGAGTGGGGAGAGAATCGAAGAAGAGAGTACTACCGGAAGGTTTTTGCAATACTCCCAACCATGAGGTGATGCAGGGCAGCACCCAGGTGGTTGTAGTGTCAAAGGAAAGAAGGGGGCGTATAGAAGAGCCAAAACAGAATTAGTTAGATTTGGCAACCGGTTGGATTTGGAGTATGAAAGTGGGGAGTTGAGATTGATACCAAGGTTTCAAGCCTGGGTGACTGGGAGGATGGTGGTGCCTTCTACAGTATGAAAAATGCAGAAGAGGGGAGGGGGAAAGGAATGAGCTTAGTTCTGAATATGTTGAGATTAAGATGTCTATAGTATATCTAGTCCAAGATGTCCAGTAAGCAAGGGGAGATGCAAGAATGTTCTTCCTCTTTTGATGACTCTAGAATCATTCAAGGAAGGGGCATTGGTCTAGCTAGTCAGAGCCTTAAAAAGACATTAAGTCATCAATAAAGGCATCAAGAGCTTTTCTGTTCACAGAATCTTAGAGCAGTTTTTTTTTATCCCTCTATTCATGCCAGGGTCACAACTACATTATTCCATTTAGAGCTATCCTACCATTTATTAAGGGCACTTGAGTTTCTGTTGCAAGTTACTAAGAAAACATCCAAAAATTCAGCGTTGTCCAGGGTTTCTCCATGTTTGGGGGCCCTGAGCCATATTTTACATTGTTTTTAGACCTGTGACCTTCTTCTTATGATAAGTGAATATGCTGAGGAAAGGAAGAAAAGAGAAGTGGAAGCATCTGTCCAGTATCCTCCAGGGTCAGCTACCCAGTGTCAGTGCAGCCAGCCCAAAATTTAACAGCCAATTAAATCAATCCTACGGATGTCCCACAGCTGACTGAAAGTTCAAACCACAATGACATTGGTTGAAGAGGGAGAGAGACCATGGACTCTTACCTCTCCTTTTTTTTTAATAGAGTACCATTGTTTCTGAGTTTCCATAGTATCGAGTTGCTCCTAATTTCTTTTGTAAGGAATGCTGTCATCTTAGCTGTCGTTTCCCTTCACCTCCACCTCAACCCCAATATCCATTCCCTGTTCCCATCAGAGACCATACACACAAATGGAGCCTGGAAATATAAAGCCAAAGGCATAAGGAAATAAGCAGACAAAAACAATCTTTTAACTATCATTTGTATCTTAGTAACAACACATTAATAACTTCAATTCAAGTTATTATTATCCCCATTTTGAAATTTGGAAAACCTGGGGCTCCTAGAGGCTAATCGTCACACAGCTAGTAAATATTAGCACTACCATGTTAACCCTGTTCTTGTCCAGTGTTCCTTCCTTCCACTACACCTTCTCTAAGATATACACTATCTTTAAAAAATATAATTTGGGGATAATAAGGCCATAGTTAGATGAACTGAGTTTTACAAGAACTATTTCTAATTCTAAACCCAGATGAGTTAATGTTGATAACTAGTCAGTATAAAAGTCCATGTCCTCCACTGAAATGGAGGTGATCTGGATGAGTTTGACATTAGGTCTTCATTTAGAAGAACATTGAAACAGGGATAATTTTGCCAAGAAATTTCACATTGACCTGTTCTATGTTCAGCATCTGGATTGATGGATTTGAAGGGAATTCTATTGAAACTCAATTTCACAACATGTCATGCTGTCCAATGCGGAGAGCGAGATAGAATTGTAAGCGAAAGAGTGAAGAGGAGGGTCTGCCCAGCAAAATTTCAAATCTTTTCCAGTATCTATGGAAGCACTGGAACAAAGAAACGTAGAACTGTGGTCTGTGGTGTAGAATCCTGGAGGTCATGTCAAATAACTTTAAGATATAATAGCTCAGCTGAGCTATATTACATTGTGACAAGCTTTACTGTAAAGAACGGGGGGGGGCGGATTTATATGGTATTGGGAGTTCAAAAAAAGTCTTATCGATGTGAGATTACTCATGGAAACCAGTGTCCATTTTTAATGCTGTCATTCCAGAATGACTACATTCTGACTTTGGGGTAAGGTTTTTGCCTCATTTAAAAAATCTTGATACACCAGAACCTCACCATCTTTTGAATTCTATTCCAGAAATAACAATCCTTGGGTAGAGTGAAAGACACACTGTCCTTATATTGAATTTCATGCAGGGTTGTTGTGAGGTTCAAATGAAGAAATAGATATTAAGCACTTTGAAAATCTTGAAGTTTTATATTTATTGTTGTTGTTCAGTCACTTCAGTCATGTCCAACTTTTTGTGACCCTATTTGAGGTTTTCTTAGCAAAGATACTAGGGTAGTTTGCCATTTCCTTCAACAGTTCATCTTGCAGATGAGGAATTGAGGCAAGCAAGGTTCAGTGACTTGCCCAGGGTCACACAGCTGGTGAGTGTCTAAGACAGGATTTGAACTTGAGAAGATGAGCCTTCCTAATTCCAGCCTTCTGTGCACTATGGCGCCACCTAGCTGCCCAAGTACTATATAAATACCAGTTATTATTAGTATTGTTATTAGCAGCAGCAGCCTACACTAACCAGGACTCCAATCTGAGGATAATTTCATTCCCTGAGCCTTCTACTGCCCTCCTGCTGAGCACAAGCAGTGTTTACAGAGGAATACAGGGCTGTGCTGGTAACTGTTTAACAACAGGGTCCTGATGGGGGGAAGGGGAATCATGTGAACAACACATCTAATTTTAATCTTAAATATTGACACTTTCTAGACAACCAACAAAATAATAAAGCCCTGATTTGTAGATACTGTTTATTTATGAGGTATAAATATGCACATTGAAAATTTAACAATGAACTCTCCCAAGATAGAGCTGCTTCCAGCATACCCCTTATTCCATGGTTGACCCAGTACAGAAGACTACAGAGCACCATATCATCAATGTACGTATTGCTACTGATAGATTGTACCACCTGTGCTTTGTGTGATACAATGGAAAGAACACTGGATTTTCCCTCAGAGGATCTGAGCTTAAATCTCAGCTCTGCTACTAGCTATCTCTATTACCTTGGGCAAGTCACTTTTTTGGCTTAACTTTTATCTTACTTTTTCTCAATTACATGTAAACCAAAATTTTTAGCTTTTCAATTTTTTAATATAATTTTTTATTTTTCCCCAATTACATGTTAAAACTATTTTTTAATATTTAAAAAAAGTTTTGAGTATCAAGTTCTATCCCTCCCTCGTTGCCTTTTTCCCCTTCCCATAGTTATACGTGTGCAATCCTATAAAACATTTCCATGTTAGTCATTTTGTACAAGAAGACTCAAATGGAAAAAAAAAGAAAGTGAAAGCCAGAATGCTTCAATTTGTATTCAGACAGTATCAGTTCTTTCTCTGGAGGCATATAAGAAGCTCATCATTAGTCCTTGGGGATTGTCTTGGATCATTGCATTGCTGAGAATAGCTAAGTCACTCACAGTTCTTCATCATACAATATTGCCATTACTGTATACAATGTTTTCCTGGTTCTGCTTACTTCACTCTGCATCAGTTCATTTAAGTCTTTCCAGATTTTTCTGAAGTCATCCTGCTTATCATTTCATATATATATATGTGTGTGTGTGTGTGTGTGTGTATGTATATATATACGTGTATATATATTATAATATATAATATTCCATCACAATCCACAACTTCTTCAGCCATTCCCCAATTGATAGACAACCCTTCAATTTTCAATTCTTAGCCACCACAAAAAGAGTTGCTATAGATACATTTTTTAAAATAAGTCCTTTCCCTTTTTTATGTCTTTGGGATTTAGACCTGACAGTGGTATTGCTGGATCAAAGATAATGCACAACTTTATAGCCCTTTGGTCATAGTTCCAAATTGCTCTCCAGAACAGTTGGATCAGTTCACAACTCTACCAACAATGCATTGATGTCCCAGTTTTCCCACCTTTCTTCCAACATTTATCAGTTTCCTTTTCTGTCATATCAATTGATCTAAAAGGTGTGAGGTTGTACCACAATGCTGTTTTAATTTGCATTTCCCTAATCAATAATGATTTAGAGAATTTTTTCATGATTGTAGATAGCTTTGATTTCTTCATCTGAAAACTACCTGTTCATATCCTTTGACTATTTATCAATTGGGGAATGACTTGTACTTTCTATAAATTTGACTCAGTTCTCTATATATTTGAGAAATGAGGCATTTATTAGAGATACTTGTTGCAAAACATTTTTCCCATTTTCTGCTTTCCTTTTAATTTTGGTTGCATTGGTTTTGTTTAAGCATTTTAAAGTTTTCAAGGCTCTTTGCAAATGTTTTCTTATTTTATCCTCAGAACAACCCTGGGAGATAGATGCTATGTTAGACCCATTTTTATAGATAAGGGGAGTGAGTCAGACAAAGGTTAAGTGACTTGCCCAGGGTCAGACAGCTGGACATACAGTTTAAGACTGGATTTAAACTTCCTGACTCCAGCTCCAGCACACTACCCATTGTGCCACCTAGAGATTAACCTCTCTGGATCTCAGTTTATGCATTGTAAGTTGAGGAAATCAGATAAAATATCCATTAGATTCCTTTCTAGCTCTAAATCTATAACCTTTTGTTTTTGCTGTTGTTCTGGCATGTTATTTCATGAGTTTTAGAAACTACTGGTGAGAAAGCTACCTACTCTGATGCAAATCAGCACTTAGGTTAATTTTAAAGTTGCTCAGTTGCCATACTGCCTTTCCTGTCCTGTTGGATACATTGAAAAATAACAAAATGTTAGCACCCACCCAGAAACACCTGGCCGTGTAACCTTGAGCAAGTTACTTAACCCCAATTGCTTAGGGGCGGCCAGGTGGCACAGTGAGTAACAGCACAGGCCCCAAAGTCGGGATGACCTGGGATCAAATCCAGGCTCAGATACTTAGCAACACACCCAGAAATAACTGGCCATGTAACCTTGATCAAATTACTTAACCCCAATTACTTTAAAAAAAAAAAAAAGAAAAATAACAAAATGGAATTAAAACCCAGGTATTCTGATACCAAGCCTAGTGCTTTTTCCCATGTGGCAATTTCTGGAGCCCTAAATTAATATAACTTCAATCTCTCAGTAATTCTCTGATTAAGCCATACTAGTCACATGTTTTCAATCAACAAGTTTTAGGAAGTACCTTCAAGGTACTAGGTACAGTGCTAGGCACTGGAGATACAAGTACAAAAAAAACTTAATCCCTACTTCTGATGAGGGAGACAACATATATATAAATATAAAGTTAATAAATATATGTATAGACTCAAAGTAGTTAAATGGTTTGGAAGGGAGGGAGCTGGCAGAAGAGACCTCTTCGTGTCAGTGGTCAGGTGGTAAAATGCAGAATCTGAGAATCATAAGTCCTAAGAATAAGAAGTGATCTTAGAGGTTCTGTAGGGCAACTCCATGACCAATGAAGACTCTCCACTTCAGTTTTCACAATACTGCTCTCTCTTGGTTCTCCTACCTGCCTTTATTTTGTCATCAGCAAATCAGCTATTCCTTTCTTAGCCCTGTTCCTGACTTTCTGGACTTCAAAAGCATGCCTATGCTGCTGCCTCATCCTGGAACTTTCCTCAGCACTTGGGAGCTTTTTGCCCTGGAACATTCTATTATCCCTGTAGATTCCTCACCTTAGAATATCTCTTTCTTTGTGAGGGCTGCCTCCATCTCCTACTGGTGAGTTCCTCCTAAAGTGTCCATTTTGTGGAGAGATTAAGGCCAATCTGCTTTCATTCCCTTACTAAAGGAATAGGCCCTGTTCCTGACTTTCTGGAATGTAAACTCCTCGAGAGTAGGAACTGTCTTTTTTTTTTTTTGCTTGTATGTGTCAGTGTTTAGAATGGTGCCAGGTGCATATTAACTGCTTAACAAGTAGTTCCTTCCTTCCTCCCTACCTCCTTTCCCTTCCTTTTCTTCTTTCCCTTCCTCTCTCCCTTCCCTTCTTCCTATCTTTCCTTTCCCTTCCTCC
>NW_027185764.1:22766418-22914228 GCF_028583685.1 Petaurus breviceps papuanus
CCCTTTCCTTCTTCCTTCCCTTCTTTTCTCCCTCCCTTCCTTCTTCCCTCTTTCCCTCCCTTCCTCCCTTCCTGCTTTCTTTCCTTCCTCCCTTTCTTCCTTCCCTTCTAGATTTCTGCATTTATTCCCTAATACTCTCCCCCATTTCTCATCACAGCAATACAGATGCTTATTCTTTTGGTAGTTCAATTTCATTCACTCAATCACTGACCATGAGGCATCAAGGTCTCCTGTTCTTTAAAACCTTGAGCTCAGCTTGACTTCCTGAACTAGAGATAAATGAATTTAGACTATTCCCAGGTCCCTGAACCATGCTAGCCCTGCTTCTTACCTAGATGTGAAAAGAACAATAAAGATATTCAGACCATTTGTAGAAACTACCACTTCTGCTCCACAAGTATCCAGCTCTCAAATGCTACAAGTAGAATAGAAATGAGAAAATGGAGATTCAGCACCCTTCACTGTACCACTGCTCAAAGAGCTGACAATTTGTTCTAGGACATGAAAGTTCATATAAGTGGATTTCTGGGGAGGGGACATTTAAAAGAAAAAATTCCACTAAAATTACAATGTGAAAAAAATAACTCTTTAAACTTAACAGACAAATGTATATAGGAAAAAATATTTCCTCTTTGTGCTTCAGCAAGGCTGATAATTTCAGCCTAGTTCAAAATCCTTGAAAATGTGGTGAAGATAAATAAAAGATTTAAGATACAATTCTTTTAGACCTTGATTAATTTTTTAGAGATTGAATAAAATCCTGGTTCTCTTATATAATAACAAACCAGTAGCACAGTAGCTTCCAAAGTGTAGTTCCTAAGACTCTTTCAGGGGGTCTCTGAAGTTGAAACTATTTTCATAATAAGACTAAGATGTTTTGTTTCTAATACAATTAAAATCTATAGATAAAATCCACATTTTAAAAAAAAACTATTTGGGGAGTCCTCAATATTTTTTTTAATTTTATGTTTATTTTTAATTTACAACATTCATTTTCTTTTTTTTTTTTTGGCTTTTTGGAGGGCAATTGGGGTTAAGTGACCTGCCCAAAGTCACACAGCTACTTTTTGTGTTAAGTGTCTGAGGCCAGATTTGAACTCAGGTCCTCCTGACTTCAGGGCTGGTGCTCTATTAACTGTGCCACCTAGCCACCCCTACAACATTCATTTTCACAAGATTCTGAGTTACAGATTTTCTCCCTGTCTTTCTGCTACCTGCCACCCCAAAATAGCAATCCCACTGATACCCCCTCCCCCAATCTGCTCTCTCCTATATCTTCCCCCATTCCCCCTCCAATTTTTCAGCAGGGTAAGATGGATCTCCATAGCCCAGTGCCTATATATCTTATTTCCCAGTTGCATGTAAGAAAATAATAATAATAATAATTTGTTTGAAACGTTTGATTTTAAAACTTTGAAATCCAGATTCTTTCCCTTCTTCCCTCATCACCCACCCACATTGGGAAGATAGCAAATTCAGTATAGGTTGTACATGTGTAGTTACACAAAACATTTCCATAGTGGATATATTGTGGAAGACTAACTATATTTCCTTCCATCCTATCCTGCCCCCCAAAAACTTGTTCTATTTTCTACTTTGACCCTGTCTCTTTTCAAAAGTGTGTGCTTCTAACTACCCTCCCCCCAGTCTGCCCTCCCATCTATCATCTGTCCCCCCTTCTCCCCTTCTCCCCTACTTTCCTGTAGGGTAAGATTCCCAACTTAATGTGTATGTTATTCCCTCCTTAAGCCATATTCAATGAGAGTAAGATTGACCCCATTCCCTTTAGCCTTCCTGTTTTTCCCCTCCATTGTAACAGTTTTCCCTCACCTCTTTTATATGAGATAATTTGCCCTATTCTGTCTCTCCCTATCTCCTTTCATTATATTCCTCTCTCACTTCTTAATTTAATTTTTAGATATCATCTGTTCCTATTCAATTGATTGTATGTACGTATATATATATATATATATATATATATATATACATTTATATTCCCTTCAACTATCCTCATACTGAGAAAAGTTTCATAAATTACAATTATCATTTTTCCATGTAGGAATGTAAATAGTTCAAGTTTGGCAAGTTCTTTATGATTTCTTTTCTCTGTTTAGCTTCTCTTGCTTCTTGTATTTGAATGTCAAACTTTCTATTCAACTCTGATTTTTTACATCAAGAATGCTTGAAAGTCCTCTATTTCATTGAGTGACCATATTTTCTCCTGAAACATTATACTCAGTTTTGTGAGGTAGGTGATTCTTGGTTTTAATCCTAGCTCCTTTGATCTCCAAAATATCACATTCCAAGCCCTTTGATCCCTTAATGTAGAAGCTGCTAGATCTTGTGTTATCCTGATTGTGTTTCCACAATATTCAAATTATTTCTTCTTGGCTGCTTGTAATATTTTCTCCTTGACCTGGGAACTCTGGAACCTGGCTATATTATTCCTAGGAGTTTTCTTTTTGGGATCTTCTTCAAGAGGTGATCTATGAATTTTTCCATTTCTATTTTGCCCTCTGGTTCTAAAATATCAGGGCAATTTTGCCTGAGAATTTCTTGAAAGATGGTGTCTAGGCTCTTTTTTTGATCATTGCTTTCAGATAGTCCAATAATTTTGAAATTATCTCTCCTGGATCTATTTTCCAGGTCTGTGGTTTTTCCAATGAGATATTTCACATTGCCTTCCATTTTTTTTATTTGTTTGGATCTGTTTAATAACATTTTGATTTCTCATAAAGTCATTAGCTTCTATTTGCTCCAATCTAATTCTGAAGGAATTATTCTCTTCAATAAGCTTTTGAAATTCCTTTTTCATCTGTCAAATTCAGCTTTTTAAGGCATTCTTCTCCTCACTGACTTTTTGGGCCTCTTTTGCAATTTGAGTTAGTCTATTTTTTGAGGTCTTATTTTCTTCAGTCGGGTTGTTTTCATGATTTTCTTGAATCATTCTCATTTCTCTTCCCAATTTTTCCTCCACTTCTCTTACTTGATTTTCCTTAAAATTCTTCCATGGCTTGTAACCAATTCATATTTTTCTTGGAAGCTTTTGATGCAGGAGTTATGACTTGATTATCTTCCTCCCGCTCCATGCTTTGATCCGTTTTGTCCCCAAAAAAGGAATTTAAGGTTTGATTGCTCTGCTTGCTTTGCTTCCTCTGCTTGCTCATGTTGCCAGTCAATTACTTGACTTTTGAGCTCTTTGCCACAGTAGAACTCTGCTTCCAGAGAGGAGAGCTTTGTCCCAAATACCTGGGGTTTTCACAGCTGCCAGAGCTATTAGTTGGGTGTCTTCTCTGTAGCCCCCACAAGCTCTGGCCCACTGGCCACATACCCCAGGACCTCCACCCAAGACAGCAATCCAGATCCAAGCAGGTTAAAGCAAGAGCAATTACCTTCTCAATGGTCACACTTGGTCCCCCTACAATCTGCAGGCCAGGAGCTCTGAAGCAGCCATGCAGTGGCAGCTGCACAGGTGCCGTACTTCTACCCCTTCTCCCCCTAGGGGACAGGGGCTAGACTGCATTCTTCCATCGCCCCCAGTTCCAATAGAGTTCCACACTGACCTTTCACTTTGTCTTTGGTATTTATGGGTTGACAAATCTGGAAACCGCCAGAGCTGGTGGTGATTCACTCTACTGAAGTCTGCTCCAGCCACCACTGGTCAGGGCTGCCCTGAGGCTAAAACAGAGGACTCGGTTCCCAGCATGATGCCATGGCCTCCCAGGCTGCCTTCAGTGGGAGATTTGTTTCTCTCTGTTACTTTGTGGGTTTTGTAGCTCTAAAATTTGTTTAGAGTCATATTCTATAGGTATTTGAGGTGGTTATGGGGGGAGCTCATGGAGTTTTCCTGCTTCTACACCACCATCTTGGCTCTGCCCTCTTCCTCAATAATTTTTAAGAGTAAAAGAAGTCCTGGGACCAAAATGTTTAAGAATGGCTATAGTAAAATAAAAAATAAAACACTAATAGAAATCATAAGAATATTTTTAAATGAAAGAGCCCTCAAAGACTACTCAGTCCCACCTTCTTATTTACAGATGCAGAAATTGAGAACCAGAGGGTGGAGCCAAGGTGGCACAGTAAAGGCAGGGACTCTGCTGGGCTCTCCCCCAAACTCCTCTGAATACCACTTTAAAATGTCTTTAAACATATTTTAGAACAACATTACCCGCAAATAGACAGAGCAAAAAGAAATGTTCAGCCCAAGACAACCTGTAAGGCCAGCAGGAAAGGTCTGTCACACATGGGTGAAAGTGAAGCACAGTCCAACACAGGCTGTGCCAGCATAACCACAGCCACAGCAACCCAGATGCAGACCTTGGGAGTGACTGAATAACAGTTGTAGTGGCTGCTTCCAGAGCTCTCAGCAAACAGAGAGGAAGGGGATAGAACAACTGGTCTGATAGAGACCATATAGGGTCTTTTTGCTAGCACTGAGGTAGGACTCTGTTGTTTTGTCCATACTCAGATCTAGGTCACAGTCCTGGGTGGCAACCCCAAGGTGAGAAGGAGCATTAGCATAGCAGAACTTTGGGCCACAGTGGAGGGGGAACCCTTCTCAGAACCCTAGGGCAGAAAAAAGTGCTTGTGGTCACTCACAGACCAGAGCACAGGCCAGGAAAGTAGTAAACACCTCTCCTTAGATCATGCCACCCTGGAAGAACTGAGAATGTACAGGTTCCTAGAATATCTCTGAAAAAAGCTGCACAAGGCCCCTGAAGCTTGGGACAATGCACCCTTCACCCTGGAAGCAGAGCCCTACTGTAACAAAGAATTAAAAGTCAACTAATAGGTTGGGAAAATCAGCAAACAATGGGAAAAAACTCTGACTACTGAAAACTACTGTGGTAACAAGGGAGATCAAAACACACATAGAAGAAGACAGCAAAGTCAAAGCTCCTATAATCAGAGTCTCCAAGAAAAATATGAATTGGTCTGAAGGCCCAGAAGAGTTCAAAAAGGACTTTGAAAGTCAAACATGAGAGGTAGAAGAAAAATTGGGAAGAGAAATGAGAGTGATGCAAGAAGAAAATGAAAAACAAGTCAACAACTTGGAAGAAGAGACACAAAGAAATACTAAAGAAAAATGACACCTTAAAAAACAGACTAGGCTAAATGGTAAAAGAGGTTCAAAAAGCCAAGGAAGAGAATGCCTTAAAAAGCAGAATTGGCCAAATGGAAAAGGAGTTCCAAAAGCTTACTGAAAAAAAAAATAATTCTTTAAAAATTAGAATGGAGCAAATGGAAGCTAACCACTTTATGAGAAATTAAGAAATGATAAAACAAGCCAAAAGAATGAAAAACTAGAAGGCAATGTGAAATATCTCATTGGAAAAAAATTGACCTGGAAAAATAGATCCAAGAGAGATAATTTAAAAATTATTGGACTTCCTCAAAGCCATTATCAAAAAAGGAGCCTAGACATGAGCTTTCAAGAAATTGTAAAGGAAAACTGCCCTGATATCTAGAACCAGAGAGTAAAATAGAAATTGAAAGAATCTACCAATGACCTCCTGAAAGAAATCCCAAAATGAAAACTCCCAGGAATATTATAGCCAAATTCAAGTGTTCCTAGTTTAAGGAAAAAATATTGCAAGCAGCCAGAAATAATTCAAATACTATGGAATCACAGTCAGGACAACACAAGATTTAGAAGCTTCTACATTAAAGGATTGGAGGGCTTGTAATATGACATTCCAGAGGGCAAAGGAGCTAGGATTACAACCAAAAATCACCTACCCAGCAAAACTGAGCATAATCCTTCAGGGGGAAATGGATATTCAATGAGAAAACCAAATCCCAACACCAGGAAACAAAATCCATCATAGCAACAAAGAAGTTCATAAACCATAACACAGCAGGAAGCCACACCATCCTTTAGCCTTCCCACAAACAAATACTCACAAGTCTAGCTATCTCCTTGGATGCATCCTCTCCTCCCTCCAGCTTTAACTACTCCGACTCCCAGCTTCCTGTGGGTTCTGCTCCACCTTTCAGCAAACTCCTCCCACCACAGGGTCCATGTGATTATATTCAGCCTATTAGAGGGCAGGGAAGATCTTCAAATTCCCATTACCATTACAAGTCTTCCAAGGTTTCTCTGAAATCATCCCTTTCACCATTTCTTATGGCACAATCATCTTCTATTACATACATATATTATAATTTGTTCAGCTACTCACTCATTAATGGGAACTTCCTTAGCTTCCATGTTTTTGTCAGTACAAAATATACTATAAACATGTCTGTATATTTGGGCCTTTTTCCTTTTTTTTTTTAACCTCTGAGGTATTGGTCTAGTAGTAGTATCAGATAGCTCCCCTTCTCCTCTTTCCTTTTTTCATACCAACAAACACATCAGCTTTCTCTTATCTTTAAACACCTTAATTTTGCAATGCTGTCTCTCAACTTATCAAACTGTATCTTTCCTTCCTTTCACAGTCAAATTTCAAGAAAGAGTTGCCTAATTTTCATTGCCTTTAATATCTCACTGCCCATTCACATCTCAGCTTCTTATAATCAAGCTTCCAACTCTACTTATGTACTTAAACTGACCTCTTAATTGCTAGATCTGGTAACCTTTCCCCACTCCTCTTTTTCCTCAACCTTATTCTGACTTGTCATTGTTGACCATAACTCTCCTCCTGGATACCGATTCCCTTCATTCTCCTCAGTTGATCTCTATAGCACTACTTTCTTCTGGCTTTCCCCATAAGTATATGATATTTTTTCTTCCCCCTTCAGTGGTTCACCATTCATCTCCCATATCTTGAGCATGAAAATCCTTCCTGCCTGTCTTGGGCCCTTTTTTTTCCTCACTCCACACCAGGGATTCTCAACCTACGGTCCATGAATTTTTGTTAATGATTTGAAAACATTATTCTGGGGCAGCTAGGTGGCACAGTGAATAGAACACTGGCCCTTAAGTCAGGAGGACCTGAGTTCAAATCCAGTCTCAGACACTCGACACAATTACTAGCTATGTGACCTTGAGCAAGTCACTTAACCCCAATTTTCTTGCCTTCCCCCCTCAAAAAAAATAAAAAAAATTACTCTGAGATGGGGTCTTTAGACTTCACCAGACAAAGAGGTCAACGACACAAAAAAGTTTAAGAAGTTCCGCTCTACACTCTCTCCTTTGATGATTTCATTAGTATACATGGTTTCAGCTATCATCCCTATGCAGATCTATAATCTCAGATCTCTATGGCTTTAATCTAACTCTAGTCTTTCAACTGTCTGCTGAGTTTCTAAAAGATATATCACCAATAAGTCAAAATAAACATATCCAAAATGGAACTCACCATCTTTTCCCTCTTCCAAATCCTCTTTTTTTTCTATCAAGGGCACTATCATGCTCCTAGCTACCCAGGGTAACAACTTTGGACCTTCACTCTTTCCCTCTTCCTCATCCTCATAGTTACTAAGTTGCCAGTCTGGTGATTCTATCTCTATAATAACTCTCTTCTTCCCTCCACTCATGAGTTCATTATATTTATACTATCCTTCAGGAACTCTCACCTGGAATGTTCTAATAGCCTCTCACTGTTTTCTTGCTGCCAGTCTTTCTCCTCTTCAATTGATCTCTCATATAGCCACCAAATGAATATTCATAAGGTACAGATCTAGCCATTTTTCTCCCCTGCTCAAAAACTTTCAATGGTTCCCTATTGATTCAGGCCAACTACAAACCTTAAGACTAGCTCCAACCTATTCTTTTACTTCATTCACTTTATTCATATCTTCTTTTAAGACTCAGTTCAGCTATAACCCTCCCTATAAAGACTTTCATCAGTTGTTAATGTTCCCTTCCTATTCATGTTACCTTATATTTACTTATCTTGTGTCCCCAAAGTAGCATGTAGGCATTTCATTTTTGTCTTTGCATTCCCAGAATTCAGCACAGTGCCTTCAGGAGGCACAAATAAGCATTTGTTGAATTGAAGTGTTATAGTAATCAGAATACTTTGTTCAGTCTCCATTGTGGCAATTCTGTGAAGATGAAGTCTTTGGTTCTAGCAAAATCAGAATTGTACTGTTCTAAGAACTAGAACAAAGTCTTTAATATAGTTAGTTGTACTGACTCTCTCTGTCTTTCTTTTCCTGTCTGTCTCTGTCTCTTGTCTGTGTGTGTGTCTGTACTATATGCAGAAATAACATATGCATTGTATGTCTGTATGTATTTATGTATGTTTGTATATGCACTACGTGTATATTAGGCAAACCCATAATTTTGTTAATGTACAAATAAGGAAAAACCCTCTACCAATACAGATCAACACCCAATATGCAAGCTTTTATATAGTCTTAGATAGATAGCTAGCACACTTAGAGAGTGTGGCCTGTAATAATCCAGTGAAGTGGAGAGAACAGAAGAAGGAAGAGGAGAAAAGGGGAAGGGAGGGCAAAAAAGAAGACAAAGAAGGAGTATGAAGGGGGAGGAGTCGGAAGGGGAGAACTACAGAAAGAGGAAGGGAGGAGAGGAGAAAAGAAAAGAAGGAAGGAGAAAACCTTCAGCAATGATGTAAACAAAGGCATTTGAGGCAGAAATATGGAAAGTGTTTTCAGAGACAGTATAGATTTTATAGTAGTAAGCTAATATAAGAGAAAGTCTTATGTTTTCCTTAAAATTACATTGAAACTATATCTACATGACCTCAAATAAGAATAAAATGCTTGGCACATAATAACTATTTAATAAATGTTTTTAATTCATGCAAAAATTACAATTTTTTAATTACTAACTATTCAAATTCCAGTTTTGAAAAACTATATGGATTTTGATTGAGTTTTCTAGTTTTCAGCTGTATGTTTGGCATTATGTAGACCCTAGGATGTTTGCCAAGGATATTGAGAGTGCTCCCCTGAAACATCTAATGCCTGTCAACACCAGGGCCAGGAGACTGAGGGACAAGAATCCAACCCAGCATCTTGAATAGAAAAGCCAGCCTTTTTGTGTGACTGAACAGGCCAATTTGTACTAAGCAAAGACATTTTACCCAGATATGTCTCCTCTCCAAAACAGAGAAAGAGGGGTAGAATTTAGCCATTTATTTATGATTCGAATTGTATCTTTCATCAATCCACTTTAAGACTAAAGAATTCAAATTCAATAATTAATAAAATACACAGTCCGTTAAGTGGGAGTACACACAGACACACACACACACACACACACACACACACACACTCTTACAAGTACATAAAAAATATTTCCAAGTGAAAAGGAAGGCAAAAACACAAAAGGGGGGACATCCTTTATTTTTACTAACCTTCCATTCTTGTAGGAGATGTACTGAGAGTAAAATATTTAACAGATTTAACAGCCTTCCTTCCTACTTCCTCTTTTACAAGTCTACATTTTCTAGGCTATCATGGCTAACCAGGAACATGAGTAATTCAAAATTGAGGTTAATACAAAAGTAATTTCTATTAAATTAATTAGATATGTGACAGGTACAGGTTGGAGGTATACTTAAAGGGTGTCACAGATGATACCAGATGTGCTGAAGAAAAAGTAGCTCATGCCCAGGTCTATCCAGCTCCCTACAAGTCTACAGAAGGGCAGGTTGACACTTTATTAGATTACTAATTAACCAGAAAGGGATATATATGTATGCATGTACATGTACCTACATATATACACATATATGTGCCTTATGGATAGATAGAAACACATATATGTGCGTATAATTTGTGCACCACAAAGTGCTATATTTTTGAGCCGCTGAACCAATAGTTTCTTCAGAGTGCATTCTGGGTGCATGCACTGGCCTTCCCCAAAGGCTGCAGTTTTCTCATTACTTATCTGAGCATAATTGTATGGACTATTACACCTCCCACAGCCCTGTGTTTCTACAGCTTTAGGCATGCTGCTAGCCCAATTCATTACTGATCCAGGGGTATGAAAAAAGGGAAATGGAATACTGTTCTGAATTATGAGAATTGTAGAAATCTACACATAGCTCTAGCCCATCCCCATTTGTCTGGGAAATGTCTATCCTTCTGTTGGCCAATATTATTCATAAGACTTAGAAACTACCTTTTAAGTGGCCACATAGTTTTTTAAAACATGGTAAACTTAAAAAAAAAAAAGGTTCTCTCACCAAGTAAATGTGAACCTTAGTACCTTGCCTGTGCATGTATTCTTCTATTTTATGTGAAGTCAATGATTATAACCTTGTGAGTCTGGAAAGACCAGAAGATCCAACCTTCAAAGATCCAATAATCCCTGAAAGATTTTGTAGAGGCTAGGATGAGGATTCATCTGTCAACAATGTCACATTTAGATATGAATTTAGTGGGACTAATGCCATTTAGAAACTTAATAAAGTCTGACCACATTCTCCTCAGAGACCAACATCATATAGGAAAGAGTGTGTCTCTTCAGTGTTGGGGAGAAATGTTTGTATCTCTTGTCTTCCTATTTCTTTAAAATAAATATTGCTTTGTAAAAGCTGGGGGGGGGGGGGGGGGGGGGGGGAAAGGGGGTTTTTTATTATTTTTTTTTTTTTAAGTAAAATTGTCTTCCCAATGGCTAAATTCTCGAAGCCAAAACCATTGAAGTCTTGTTAATCTCTTCTGGATACTAATCTGTCTTGCTACACTAATCCCCTGGTCCCAATTCTGCTCTAGGGTCTCTTGAGATCTATCCCAGCTCTGCCTTTGCCTTGCAGTCCCACAGTAGCAGCATTGGCCACTTGAAGCAACAAGGAGCCAGCAGAGACCTCCTGCTCCCCAAAATTTCTCAGTCTCCTGTGGCCAGCTGGGAGGAATGGAATAGCTGACTGGCAGTCTTCCCCAACGGCTAAATCCAGGGGAAAAAACTGAAAGTGGAAGGACCAGTTGCAGACAAAATCTCTTCTTATCTCCACACCTTTCACACAGCCTCATCCCCTGCAGTAAACTGCCCTCAGACAATTGTTGCAGATTTTACTACACTTTTTTTTTTGCAGCAGCAACAACTATGGATTTACCTCTGTAGTAACAGCTTTTAGTTAATATTAGTTTGAATTGCTTTGACTTTGTAACAAATGATAATATGTAGAAAAATACTTTGGAAAAAAATTATACAAGATGAAGAGAAGAAAAGGAGAAAGGGGGAAAGAATAAACAGATAAAGAAGTTTCCATCAAATCTTTGGTAGCTACTAAGTAAATCTGATCTTCAAATCCCCCATGCCAGCAAAATTTTCACTATAGACCCAAGTTCAAAGCTGAAGTATACTTTGGTTTTTTGTGTTTGTTTGTTTTAACATTCATTTTTTAAAACTTTTGAGTTCCAAATTCTCTCCCTTCTACTGAACTCTGTCCCACCCATTTGAGAAGGCAAAGCAATGTGAAGTCATGCAAAAGATATTTCCATATTAGCCATGTTGCAAAAAATAAATTTTGAAAAAAGCAAGAAACATAAAGAAAGTGAAAAAAAACCATATGCTTAATTGTGTACTCAGAGTTCATCAGCTCTCTTTCTAGAGGTGGATAGAGTTTTTCATCAAGGGTCCTTTGGAATTGTCTCGGATCATTGAACGGATCAGACTACCTAAGCTTTTCACAATTGATCTTCATTGCAATATTGCTGTTACTGTGTGCAATGTACAATGATCTGGTTTTGCTCATGAAGTATATTTTGTTGGCTTTGATTTGACTAATAATTTTTATGGGGTTTCAAGGAATACATTGACTGATCTTAGCCACTGCCCTACCATGGTCCCTGAAATTTTTATGTTTAGGATCCTACTTCTCTTTGAGATAAGACATTGGAAGAAATGTTATCTGAGAGGAGTATTACAATAAGAATTTATCAACCATTAACACCTAAACTTGGTTTGACTTATTGGAATAGCTACAAAGAATGGGGCCCAAATGGAATAGGAATTAAGGCACATTTCCAGGGACGGATAGAGGATAAGAAGGTAATGAAAAGTTTGGAATATGAGTCACCACTTCAGCCTACCGGGAAAGTGCCCTAAATGCTTTTTGGGGAAAGGGGACGCCATGTTTGTTCTTTCTTTGGCCCTTGTCCTGCTTCACCATTTTGCCTGGGTAGTGAGGACCTGAGAGCTAGAAAACTGCTATGAACTCCCTGGAGAGCTATTTGTGTTTACGTGGAATTCAGACCAGGCAAAATATCAAAAGACACTTATCTTTCAGAGGAAAACATTGTTTTACCCTAGATGTAAGTGATTACCTTGAAAATCATACACTTCATCATAACTTGTAATTTTTTCATCACTCTTAGAGTTTTTACACTTAGAACTGATATGTCTAGGAGATAAATCTTGTCCAATTTAATGTCTCCTGTCATCCCCCACTCCAAAAAAAAAATGAGAGAAAGCTTTCCTGTAAGAACAATCCATAATTTTTGAGTGTGATAGAATTGGTGGATACTATCCCCCCCTCCCCCAAAAAGTCCCCCAAATTAACATTTTTTCTTTAGTGCTTAACAACATTTACAGCCACTGGAATCCCCTGATGTCTTGCTATGTTGCAGAGGTGACCCTGGGTAACAAAGGTTTTCACAACAGGACACAAAGCTCTGGAAAGTCCTATCAAGTGCTGAAATAGAGTTGAATATAAACTCAGTGACAGATTGCACACCTGTTGTCCAAAAGCCAGCTTGTCTCAGTCTAATGAGGGTCAATACCATAGGAATGGCCACCAGGGAGAACGAATATTTTTGGAAAGCAGCTTTTTAATGTATTAAGAGGTATGAGATATTAGGACATTTCCTAAAAGGACAATCTTCAAAAAGCAGCTTCAAAGTTTGAAAGCTCCCTCTCTTTTTTACTGCTCATTCTTAATATCACCAGTATCATTCCCAGATGGGATAGTATCTTACAGTTGTAGCCCTGCTTTTGTGAGTCATGCAGGCCCCATAATGCCCAGGAGCTTGTGTTTTCAAGGGAAACTCTGGGAGGTTGCATGTGTTGCTGTCTGAAACAAGTTGCATAAGGATTCTGAGAAGAGAGAGGCAAAAGATAGGAGAGAGATATAGACGTCAAGAGGGGGAAATATAGTCTCCATCCTAATATGAGGAAAGACATGTGGGACAGCATCAGTATCCCCAATTTGTTTCTTCCCTTCAGAAAGAAAACCAGTTGAGGAGGCACACCTCCATACTGTAACTGAATCTGGTTTGAGTGAGATGCCCCGTTAGAGATTCAGTGCTCTGAGCAGAGGCACTAATGAACTCTATCCCCACACATACACCCCACTTCATTATCTAAGCAGGAGGTCCCTTTCTGGCCTCTGAAGTCAGAAAGCCACTGACAAGTGTGTTTCCATAGTGCTAATAAACTTACACCATCCAACCCCACCACCATCACTGCATTGTTTTTACTCCCTCTTTTCTGTCCTGATTCATTCTTTCTTATACTTAAAACTAATTTAGCACACTCACTTCAGTTACACAGTTATCTGGAGAGCACTAAAGGTGGGAAGGAGGTAAATCTAACCTAGAATAAATTAATTAGAACACCTCCAGGAGATAAACAAGGGCTTCCCCCAAGCAAGGCCCCCCCCATCACATATCTTGCCAGTTCCATGGGGCTCCATTCCACTTTCTGAACTCATCCCAGCTTAAAAGTGGGAGAAATAAAAACCAAAGCAGGTGGTTTATAGCCAGACCTGAATTTCCCCCTAGAAAACATATATACAATGTCTTACCAAGTCCGGTAGCTGAGAAAAAAAAATCAAGAAACTGGAGGAATAGGATTGAACTGAGTGGGCTTTCCTGAGCTCCTCTGTCCTTTCTCCTCTCTGCGAGAAGGCGAATTTAACAGATGTTAAATCCAAAGTTTTCCTATTTAAATTTCATTTACAATTTCTGTTAAATAAATTTTCATTTGAATTATATAAAGTGATTGATCATGTCTGCTTCATTACTTACAAATAGGGTGTTGAAAAAAGAGACAGGTTGGGAAGCATAAGAGACAGAAAAAGAGAGGCGCTGGCAGAGATCTGTAATTTATTCACTCCTTTGGGGGAAAAGGTTATTCCAAAGAAAATCTTTAGTTCACCTGAGAAAAATATTGTTTTTCCCCTGTATATTCACAACACATTTATTGAATGGAATGTGAAATGTACCTTCTTAAGAGAGTTTGAAGAGTTTGTATTGAATGATCTCGAAGGTCCTTTCTGTGATCTTCTGATTTAGTACGTTATATAAACATGAGAAAGATGAAATGGTATTGTGATTAGAGGACTGGCCTTGGAGTCAGAGAACCGGAGCTTCAAATCTTGCCTCTGACTCACAATAAGCAACTCTGCTCTGCACAATAAGCATCTCACTTAGCCTTTCTGTGCCCTCAACAGACTTTTTTAAGACCTCAAGAGTTGCCATTGTGCACCTACAGAGAGAGCTTCAACATCCAAAGTTTCCTATACTGATGAAATAATAAGAGCTAACCTTTACATAGTGCTTTAAGGTTTGCCAAGTGTTTTTATACATGTGGCATCTCATTTGATTCTCAAGACAACTCTTAGAGATAAATGCTGCTATTATGCCCCTTTTTTACAGATGAAAAAACTGAAGTTAAATGATTTGTCCAAGGTCACATAGCTAACAAGGGTCTGAGGCAGGATTCAAACTCATGTCTTCATGACTCCAAATCCATCAATCTATATATTGCAATACCTTCCTTCCTGTAACCACAGATCTAGATATGCTCCCTCCAAAAAGAAATATTTTCCTTAATTCATACTTTAAGGGGGCTTAATGAAAAGTTTACCTTAGATAACATTAATTTTCATTATTTTCTAATGGATCTCTTTAGTTTTCTTTTCTTGGGACTTTCTTTTCTGTATTATGCATATAACATACTAAGAAGGTCTAGCAGTTTTCTTGCAATTACTTATTTCTCATTACAAAACCTTTTGGCAGTATTTTTATGCTAGCAAGGTAGACACCTTAGAATTATCCTGTGGGTTGTTAGGCCTTAAGCAGTACATGGAATATGTGAAAATATTGTTTAATCTAAAATAATATAACAATAAATACTTAAATGAGTAGATTTCCTTGTGTTATATTCAAGAGGATAGGATTGATTGAGTAAATCAATCAAATTACCACCCTCCCTCACTGAAAGTAAGTTACAAAATTTGGAGCTAAACTTTGGAACCTGGGACATTTAATCTTCAATTTATAGATAGAGGAACTGAGGGCACACTAATCGGTAAGATAATGAGAATATAAATGTCAGTCTTCTTTTTGTCTCTAATTCTTAAAGAAGAGATTGGACACAGGATTTCATCGATGCCTTTTTTTTTTAAAGCAGTTGGGGTTAAGTAACTTGCCCAAGGTTACACAGCCAGTTTTTTTTTGTGAGGGTGTTAAGTATCTGAGGCCAGAACCAATCCCAGGTCCTCCCGACTCCGGGACAGCACTCTTACTCACTGCGCCACCTAGCCGCCCCAACCAATGTCTTTTTCAATGTAAGAATTGATTTATCTTGAAGTTCCAGCTTTGATATTATATAAAAACTCACATAGGGCTTAGCACATTATGGACATTTAATAAATGTTCTTTCTTTTTTCCTTTCTTCCCTTCTTTCTCTTCCTTCCTTCCTTCTTTCCAACTCAACAAATAGATCATCCATGTATAGTAGTTGAAAAAGATTTTTACACGTCACCTAATCAAACCTCCCACCAAATTCAGAAATTTTTACTATGTACTCCTGATAGGCAGGACTGTGTCCAGACTGCAAAGCACTTCTGGTAAACACAAGCTCCTCGAGGGCAGGTGCCTTTCTTTTCTCTTTATGTCCCTACTAGTCACAGTGGAGTGAAACAAGGCTATGTGCTTGTTCCCATGCTTTTTAGCATGATGTTTTCAGTCATGTTGTCAAATGCTTTCAGTGAGGATGAACATGGCATCAAGGTCAGCTACCACACTAATGGTAAATTCTTCAACTTGAAAAGGCTACAAGCCAAGACTAAAGTGGAGGGAGAGTTGGTGCACGATCATCTGTTTGTGCATGATCTTCTGTCTGTGCACTCAATGTGGCCTCTGAAGCTGAGAGTCCGTAACAAGCTACAACAAAGTATGGATGGATTCTCTGCTGCTTGTGCTAATTTTGGCCTAACAATTAACACCAAGAAAACACAGGTGCTCCATCAGCCACCACTGCACCATCCATGTGTGGTTACAGCAAATGGAGAAGTTTTGAATGCTATGGGTAAGTTCCTTTACCTTGGTAGTGTACTTTCCAGGGACAAACACATTGATAATAAGATTGAAGCACGCATTGCCAGAGCTAGCTCAGTGTTTGGGAAGCTCCAAAAGGAAAGTGTGGGAGAGAGGAGATATTAGCCTGACTACCAAACTGAAAGTCCACAGAGCCATTGGGCTGACCTCATTGTTATATACCTGTGAAACCTGGACAGTATAGCAGCATGGCGAGAAGGTAGCTGTGCTCTATGAGCAAAGCAGAATTGAAATAACTCAAAAAACCTGCAAGATTTATAAATTTAGAGAATCCACCCCAAATGTCCACATGGACTATTTGTGGTAGAACATTCCAAGCTTGTTTTGGTCTGATCGGTCACAGTCAGAACGCTGAAACTCTATTCTAACATGGTGATGGCATTTTCGTCCTCTTCGAGAATGAAAAACAACTAACCCACCCTATCCCTACTGTCGAGCACTGAGCCTTGCACAGAGGCAGCACTTCCTAAACATTTGTTGAGCCAAACTGTATTCTAGTGGCAGAGAAGTCTGCTTCTCAAGGCGACTCATTGTATTGTTGGAAGAGTCTAAACGAACTCCCTTAGGATGACTCCTCTGACACAGACTGAGGAGTACCTGGGCTGAGTCATTGTTCAGCCTCTCATTTAGCACTTCATGTTTGAAAGTAGATTGCCATCAACCAGGGAAATGCTAAACAAATTGTCACATATGAGTCCAATGGAATATTACTGGCCTATAAGGAATGATAAGCATGAAAAATGCAAAGAGTTTTGGAAAGACTTATATGAACTGATGCAAAATGAAGCAAGTAGAACCAGGAAAAGAATATTCACAATGACTACCACAAATGTTCTTTCTAAAAAAGGGAAAGAATAGTAATAAAACAAATTAAAATGAATGCTGAAAAATGACAAAGGCTTAGTTTGACCCCAAAGAAGAGATATGTGAAGATATACCTCTCCTTGCTTTCTTGCAGATGTCAGAGACCTTTATTGTGGAATACTGCATAAAATGTCAGATTTTTTTCCAATGTATTGATTTGTTTTCCTATATTTTTTCTTTTATAAATATCCTTTGTTATAAAGGATGGCTTTTTTTTTTTGGAAAGGAGGGATAGGGATACTGGGGAAATTTTAGCTGATATGAAAAGGAAAGATATTAATAAAATCTATTTTTACTGAAAGGATAAAAAAAATCCTTTTTCATAATGACTTATAGCATGATCACACCCACCAAGCATTTTTCTATTAGCCTTTGAGTGACTCTCAATTTCAGTTATTTGGAGACTCTAAGTAGTATTCCATATCCCATGATTCACAGTCATACAAAAATATCAAGCATGATATTTTAAACTACTAACACTAATAAGCAGAATAAAATATGTAAATGACAAAAATAAATACACTTTTCTTCACATTCAAAGGTGCATCTCCTGACCCACCATTAATAGAGTACTCTGATTTGTTTTTCCAGTGGTGGTAACAAGATATACTGAGCCATCCACACTTATTTGCTGATTACCCTTTGTAACAGTAAGCACCCTAGCATATCCAGGATGGCTGCTAGCACAGGTTCTACAATCTGCTTTTTTAAAGGGGTTAACCATCTCACTTTAGTCAAAATAGATATCATTCATTTAGTTCAGAGGAAATGATCAGCACTCTGAACTTCAGAAAATACAAACAGAAATTACAAGCAGACAAAAAACACAAACAGAGAAAATAACCCAGTT
This sequence comes from Petaurus breviceps papuanus, assembly GCF_028583685.1. Classification (NCBI taxonomy): domain Eukaryota; kingdom Metazoa; phylum Chordata; class Mammalia; order Diprotodontia; family Petauridae; genus Petaurus; species Petaurus breviceps. The sequence goes on from NW_027185764.1 coordinate 22,784,339, forward strand.
CAATCTGGAACTCAAAGTTTTAAAAACAAGTGTTAAAAAATTGTTACATGCAATTGGGAAATAAGATATACAGGCAATGGGGTATAGAAATCTATCTTGCCCTATAGGAAAGTAACAGGGAAGGAGTTAAGGAGAGTGATGGGGGGGGGAGGATATATGAGAGGGCAGACTGGGGGAAGGAGTAATCAGTATGCTTGCCATCTTGGGATAGGGGACGGGGAGAGATGGGGAGAAAATTTGGAACTGAAAATATTGTGGAAATGAATATTAAAAACTAAAAAATAAATAAATAAATTCTGGAAAAAATAATAATTAAAAAAACACAATTCAACAGACCAACAGACAGGGCTTCTAACTGTCTGACCATTACACACATGCAGTGTTAGTTACCAGAGAGAGAAGCACCAACATCTGGGTATTCAAAGCTGGGGGGTTCAATGGCTTCCCAGAGTCTTATCTGGCCAAATCACACAACTCTTCCCAAAGTGATCCCCAAAGGAAAAAACCTCACCTTGGAGGTATATAGAGCCTTCTCCAGGGTCAGAGGATATCACAACCTGTGTGACCCACTACCTAATTACAAAGTAACAAAAGATGTGGGCCTTCCTGAAAAACAAGCCTCCCCTAAGCAAGCTTCTCTTGTTGGGCTCCAGGTGAGCAGGGAGGATCTTCAAATTCCCTTATGATTACAGCCTTTCAATCAAGCTTAATGCTTTGCACATAGTGCCTTGCCTTGACATTGGTAGGCTTTTCATAAGGGGTGAGGGAAAGAAGCATTTATTAAGTGCTTCCTCTATGCTAGGCACTGAACTAAGTACTTTAGAAAAAATATATCAGGGGTGGCTAAGTGGCACAGTGAATTGAGTATGTGCCCTGGAGTCAGGAGGACCTGAGTTCAAATCCAGCCTCAGACACTTAACACTTACGAGCCGTGTGACTTTGGGCAAGTCACTTAACCCCAAATGCCCTGCCTTCCCCCCTCCAAAAAAAATTAATAGAAATAATATATCATTTAATTCTCACAACAATCTGGAGAAGTAAGTACATTATGAGCTTCCTTTTACAATTGAGGAAACAGAGGAAGACAGAGATTGTCACTTTCCTAGAATCACACAGCTAGTAAATAATAAAGGAATTGAACTGAGCTGAATTAGTCAATGGCAGATATTTCAAAGACAAATAGCTGACTGGGGTCACAGAGGGCAACAGGGGTCCATAGAGTAGAATGATACTGACCAGTCCATGGAGAGATCCAATTCATCACCATGAGACTGACCAACTAATTGGGCAATCTGATCCAAACTCCTAGGAACTCAGTCAATTGGTCAACAGGCATTTATTGAGCATTTGCTATATGCCAGGCACAATGCTAAGTGCTAGAAATAGAAATACAGACAAAAAGAAGACACTTCCCATTGTCATGAAGCTTAATGGTAAAGGCAGACCATCAAAGGAAATCCAGAGTGGAGCCTGGAGAGAAATGAGACATGGCTGGTCAGAGTATCCTCCTTAAATGGAGGTTGGGAAGGAGCCATCCATTCAGAGGCAAAGGCTTTGGGGCATAAGGTGCTTCTGAGGTGGTTGCAGGGACACTGTGATCATCTGGGAAGATGTTACTGGGACACGATGGAAAAGTCCAGAATGCAACCCTCAGGGTTAAAAGTCCTTAGAGACACAATGATCCACTGGGAACAGAAGGAGAAGAACCATCCAGAGAAGGTGGCATGGCTTGGAAATGCTTGGGGGACGGGCTACTACTGCAGAGGTTAGAGAGAGACAGCACTCAATACTTTCTGTTTCCTTCTACCTGCTGGATAAGGGCAGACTTGACCTGCTTCCAGGTCTTTCTATCTCCACAGAATTGTATAGAAGATAGAAAGACAAAGTTCATCTAACTTCCTCAGTCTGAAAAACTTAAAATGAGACTGAAACTTTCCTTTCCTAAGAGACAAAATTATCTAACAATCTTGGCCATGATCAGAAGGGATGTTTGAGGGTTCATTCATCCTTTGTTCCTGGCCTCTAGAGTGAATACAAGTATATCAAAACATTTCATTGTCTGTTTTATCCTAAGAGTATTATAATAATTATTATAATTCAATGGTTATTATTGTCGTTTTTCAGTCATGTCTGACTCTTTGGGACCCCATTTGGGGTTTTCTTAGCAAAGATACTGGAATGGTTTGCCATTTCCTTCTCTAGTTCATTTTACATATGAGAAACTGGAAGAAGCCAGGTTAAGTGACTTACCCAGGATCATACAGCTAGCAAGTGTCAGAAACCAGATTTGAACTCACAAAGATGAGTCCTCCTGACTCCAGGTCTGGTGTTCTATCTAGCTGTCCTCTAAAATTATAGTGTACATCAATGTTCATAATATTGTATTTTATTATTATATTCTAATAATATATGATTATTATAATCCTCTCCTAAAAGAGGATTACAGCTTATTAGAGCTGAGCAAGTTTATTGTTCATCATTACTTACTTTGTATTACACAAAGTATACTTATGTACTTTGAGATTTCCCTGAATTATAAAATATTATTTACCAGTCCCAGACCATTAATGTAGAATTTGTGCTTTCAGAATTTCTTGTAAAGGGTGGAGTCCTGTCAGTGTGTGTAAATGACCTTCACTTTGTCTTATAATCCCTTCTCTTTTAATGTTTCTGTGCCTTGTTCTGTGACTGACATAATCAGACCTGGTATTATCTCTCAAGCAATATGACATTTTGAAATGCCCAGGCATCAGGTGGATTGAGATAATGTTAGGAAAATGCAATAGGCTTCCTCTTGTGTTCTAATGAAGGTTACAAAGGAAACAAATTACAGAGGCTTTCTATAGAACCTTTTGGTGAGTGCAGGGAGTGGGGGGAAGTCTATCTGCAGTGAGGGCCTTTTTGAGAGGAGCGACTGTTATCAATCTGCTCTCCAATCAAGATTGAGTTACACAGGTGAGAGAAATCACTTCTCTCCTTTCCTGAATTTCTCCATATAAGTTTAGGCAAAACATTTCAAGCAGAAAATAGAATTAGATGGGTAAATTGTACCATGTATATGTTACCTTTGGCTGAGAAACCCACAATGGAAATCTAGTCCTTTATTTTTAACTTTTAACTGATCCTTTTGCTAAGTTAATATTTTCAAAATTAAATGAAAATTCCCTGAGGTAAAGGATGTATGCTTTTAATTAGAATGGAAGTTCATGGAGGGTGAGGTGAAAAGTGTTTTTTTTCCTATACCCAGCCTCTAGCAGAGTGCTTGGTTAAGCATAATAAGAATTTAATAAATGCTTGTTGAATGAATAAACAAATGAAATGCCATGACTTAACCTCTATGAAAGTTCTTTGTCAACTATAGTGTAAATGTTCCTTAATCACTAATTGCAATCAGATCCTCTGAGGTTAATATAGAATACATTTTTACAAACAGGGAAACTGAGGTAAACAGTTGTTGCATCTGGTTGCATAAACTTGGTTTTCTAAAAAATGCATATTATTCAAATGTAAATTACTTGATAAAACCAAACCCCACTTATCATCCAATCGTAATTATTAATCCTCCATCTGTATACTTGACTTTTGTATACTCATCTGTTAAAATAAAGATTGAACTACATGGTCTCCCATTTCCCTTCCAGATCTATCAAATTCTATTTTAGACAGATTTTCTATAGTGAAAACATCTCTTCTATAACTAAACCTTATACAAATTCTTTTTTGGTGGTATAAATTTAATTCATTTAATCTGTCCCCAGTAAAAATTATGAAACATATTACCATTAGACTAAATTCATTGTGAAATGGACCAGAGATTAATATTTTTCCCACTTAATGTAATAAAGTGTGTAGTTAAAAGTTGACAAAATTAATAAATGGATAAAAATAACCTCCCTTTCCAGTCTATGAGAGAAATAGCCTTGATTATGAAACAGCGTGTTCTTGTTGTTTGTGGGTTCCCATCCATTTCAGATGGGTCTAAATGAGTTTGTGAGTAGTGTGAAAAAGAAAATCACCGATTGTCTCACTAGCTGTCTGGAGAGGAGATCTACCCTCACCTGTCTGCATTTGATTGAAACCTGAGTGAAGGGCCAATGTCCACTCGCCCTGCAGAACCAGGATTAAAGACCAAGGAAACATTAACAGGAGACATCTTATATATCTCTCTTGACAGGTGCTTTTCTCACTTTCAGGGTTTAACTAAGGATTACTTTCACAGGAACTTTGACAAAGCTTTGGCCTTTCTAAGTGAAGTCAGTAAAATATAGCCAGACTTAAAAAAGAAAATGGACAGATCCTCTCTGGAGCAATGGTTATGTACAACCTAGGACACTAAATTCATTTACATTAAAATATTATTAATTTGATCCTTTATATACCTCAAACCCTTTTAATCGAATTGTATTTATTTGCCCACTACTACTAATGCTTCAGTGATTCAGATTGTTATCTGAGAAGCTGGAGAGAGTAATATAAGCACTAAGAATGGCAGCTGTAAGAAGTGTGACTTGAAAGCAATAAGGGGGATTCACCAAGTCAGTCTTCAGAGAAATCGCTGTTTTCTAAATTAAGAATCTTTCAATCGCTAGAAAAACATATCAACAACTAAGAAGTCAGATAAGCCCCTCAATACAATCAAAATTAAATTCACTTAACCCTATTTGCCTCAGTTTCCTCATCTGTAAAATGAACTAGGGACAGAAATAGCAAACCACTCTAGCATCTTTGCCAAGAATACCCCAAATGGATTCACAAAGAGTTAGACACAAGTGAGATGACTGAATGACAACAAACAAAACTGAGGTTTTGAGAAATAAAGTGTCTTGTCTGAGGCAAGAACTTCTTAAAAAGGGAACCCAAAATTTGGAGTATTTGGATAACAGGTATTTACAGAATTTAGAGTTGAAAGAGATTTAACTGAAATAAGAATGCACCAGCTACTCTGCACTTGACATGTATAATAGATACCTATTTCATATTGTTTGCTTTCTCAGTGGGTGGGGGAGGGGCTTGCCCTCTCAAACATCTCTGTCTTTTTGTTTGCTTTCTCAATGGGTGCAAGGAGGGAAATAATTAAGATGAATGTAAAAAAAATAAGAGAAATGAGGGTCATTAAGTCATACATATGGATCCTTGCAGAGCACATATTGACTTAGAAAACCACATATTAACATTATCTATGTTTTATTGTATTTTTATTTATTTTGTTAATTATTTCCCAATTGCATTTTAATATAATCTCAAGGTACTCCTAATCTAACCCTCTCACTTTTTATAAATGAGAAAATGAAAGCCTAGAAAGGTAAAGGTCAGGCAGATCGTAAAGGGCAGAGCTGAAACTTAGGCCCAGGTTCTCTGACTCCAAATCCCTAACTCACACCCTAAAGATATGAATGGAATAAAACCTCATTGATTGGGAGCTTCTTTTTAAAAACTATTGATGTAGTTTACTTTCATATCACCTAAATTCCTCTTCCCTTCCCTTCTTCTACCTCCCAGAGAGCCATCCTATACAATAAAGTTTTTAAAGAAAAAATAAAAAGGTGAGAAAAAAAATTCAACAAAAACAATCAATTCATCAAAAAAAAGAAACAAAAAAATGCCATGCTCCACACTCATGCTCCTCCATCCCTGAAAAAGAATGAGGGAAATGCCCTAAGTTAGGCGCTTCCTAAATAGGTTTCATTGTAATTATGAAAATTAAGATTTATCCTTTGGTAAGGTTTTTCAAAAGGTATATCATTTGGGATAGACCCCCTCTACACATGTGATATAAATGTTATTTGGATGGTACTTGTATTATTTTTTTTTCACCTTAGGAAGAACAAAATGAAGAAGGTGATGGTAACTTTTGCTTCCACCCCTCAGAACTTTCCATGGCCTTTGGCATTTCCTTGATGCCTCCATGACATCAGAATAACAGAAGAGATAAGCCTTCAAAAAAACAGAAAAAAATTGATCTTCAGCCACTGGATACCATCTCACAAACTTCTCAAGTAGATGTTTTCATAAGCTCAGAGTTTTATAGAGACTTAGAGGTCTCTCTAGGGCTAAGCAAATATCCTTGGGTGAGCTGGCAGGTCTTGTGGGGCCTCTTCAATCTTTGGGCCTTCATGCCATGGAGGGCTTCCTTGGATGGCTTTGGGTGAAAGGGGAGCACTGATATCCTCTGAGCACTAATGGTCCCTAAATGTGCAATCTCCCTTGCTAGAATTTGATAAAGAGAAAAAAATACAGCCATGTGCATTTTAAATATGTGTGACTGTGACCTGCAACTTCCCTGTCACATTATTGTCCTTTTTCAAATCAGGAGAGGATTTTTCTTTCACCTAAATACTTCCTATCTATTTACCCTTTGAAGCTAAATCTTGTGTTGTTACTAAAAATCCCTGAATGAATTAGTCTACTCATTTTTGTAGAATTTTTTTAAAAACTGAGGACAATAAGCAATTTGACCAAAGTTACATAGCTAGCTAATGTTAGAGTCCTTGGTTTCCTTAGAGGTGTCTCTAACAAAATTGAAAAGTTTTTATACAAATAAAGCCAACGCAATCAAGATTAGGAGGGAAGAAGGAAACTGGGAAAGAATTTTTACAACTAGTGTCTCTGATAAAGGCCTCATCTCTAAAATATACAGAGAATTGCATCAAATTTATAAGAATGCAAAACATTCCCCCAATTGATAAATAGTCAAAGGATGTGAACAGGCAGTCTTCAAAGGAAGAAATTAAAGATATCTATAATCATATGAAAAAATGTTCTAAATCACTATTGATGAGAGAAATGCAAATCAAAACAACTCTTTGAATAATTGTTGTTAGATTTTTTTTTAAGTATGTTTCATTCGTTCATTATTGGTGGAGTTCTGAACTGATCTAATCATTCTGGAGAGCAATTTAGAACTATGACCAAAGGCTATAAAAATGTGCACACCCTTTTGACCCAGCAATACCACTTCTGGGGCTGCATCCCAAAGAGATCATACAAATGGGAAAAGAACCGTATGTACAAAAATATTGATAGCAGCTCTTTTTGTGGCGGCAAAGAATTGGAAATCAAGGGGATGCCCATCACTTGGCGAATGGCTAAACAAGTTGTGGTATATGAATGTAATGAAATACTATAGTGCTATAAGAAATGAGGAGCAGACGGACTTCATAATAACCTGGAGAGACTTCTATAAACTGATGCTGAGTGAGGGGAGCAGAACCAAGAGATTATCCACATCCAGAGAAAGAATCATGGAGATTGAATGCACATTGAAGCAAACTATTTGCTATTTCTCTTTCTTTGTTTTATTTTATTTTGTTTTCTCACACTTGGCAATGTACTCTGGTCTTGATGTTGTTATTAAGAATTGTTCTCTAATGGGACAGCTAGGTGGCGCAGTGAATAAAGCGCCGACCCCGGAGTCAGGAGGACCTGAGTTCAGATCCAGCCTCAGACACTTAACACAAAAACTAACTATGTGACCTTGGGCAAGTCACTTAACCCCAATTTCCCTCCAAAAAAAACAAAAGATTGTTCTCTAAAGACTTACATGAACTGATGTAAAGCAAAGGGAGTAGAACCAGGAAAAAAATATTATACAATGATCAGTGACTTAATCATTCTGATCAATAGGATGATCCAAGACAATTCTGAAGGACATATTTTGAAAACACTATCTACCTCCAGAAAAAGAACTGATGGCATCTGAATTCAGATTGAAGCATATTTTTTTAAACTTTATTTTTCTTTTGGTTTTTAGTCTGTGTTTTCTTTCACAACATGGATAATATCGCAATATGTTTTAGATGATATAATTTATATCAACTTGCGTGGAGAGAGGGAGGGAAAGAATTTGGAACTCAAAATTAAAAAAAAACAAATGCTAAGAATTGTTTTTACATGTAATTGGGGGGAAATATAGAACGTGCCTTAAAAAAAATAAGTATTTTCTATTCCAAGAAGATGACATTTTGAAACATATTTAGTTATTTGTTATGGAATACCCCCTGATTAGCAGGTCAGATTGCTTAAAGTTTCATTAAACAAACAACAGGTTAGGAAATAACTTTGTAAAGCTGCCTCATTGAAGGGTAAGAAAATTGAATTTTTATGGAGCAATCAGAAAAGAAAAGGAGAGCAGCATGCATAGATTAGCAGGATGTCTAAAACCCATGACTTCCTAAGTGGGGGACTGGGACATTTCCTAGTTGCCAAAGAAAGGGGAAAACAACATGCTGGTAGTTGCTGAGGCAAGAACAGACATACAATGACCACTCATTCCAGGATCAATGAAAGGCAACTGACAATGTGGAATTACTTGTGCTCAGCCTGATTGTACAGTTCCTCTCCTTCAATTCTATAACTCAGCACTGTCAAACTTGCATGGGGCCAGAACCAGATTAAAATGTAATTGGAAAATGTTTCACAAAGTAAATAAAAATACAATAAAATATAAATGTTGCTTTGTACTTTTCTAAATCAATATGTGGGCAAGGATCCATTTCTATTTTAATTTGATACAATGGACCAATTTCTACTCATACTTGATATTCAACAGATCAAACTATTTGGGGGAAAAAACAAAGTTGACAGCAAAGAAAGTCATTTTAAAAGTGCTAGCAGTAAGCATGACCAACAACACAGAGAACTAGACATCTCTAAGCCTCACAATTTCTCAAAACTTTTCAAAGAAGGAATTTTGTACAAGAGATAAAGCTTTTTTTTTTCTTGTTTTTTTCTTACCCGACTCTTTGGCCTAAGACACCAAGAACTCTGATGAGGTATCAGCCCCATGAACTAACAGCAGAAAATGCTCATCTCTAATCCCTGTCATTCAGCACCTCTTTCCCCACTGGTCACCACTCTCTGGCAAAGCTGCCCAAACTGACCCATAGCATTCAACTATGTCCCTCCCACTATGTGCAATAAAATTCCAAAAGCCAGAAGCTTACTCTGCTTGGAATAGCAGCATGGCATTGTGCTAGACTGCAACAATGCCAACTGAGTCCAGCTCTGTCCCCTTAAATGTCACTTGGGAAAGAGACTGAGGCTGATAAAAGAATTTCTCAGGCTATGAGGAGGCTAAAATAGCTCTGAGGTCCAGTCCATGGGGAAACTTCCATCAAAGGGGAAGGAGGAGTCAGAAAGTACTTGATAGGTGAATATAAGTTAAAAAAAAAAAGATTGAAATTATCAGAAGGAAGAAAGCTTGAAGACTTTGAGAACATGTAGATAAACAACAAGGAAAAAATTCATAACAGAAAGGAACATGGCCTCCAGATCAGCTGTAGGAGTTCATATACTATTTATCTATCTGCACACACATACATATATACATACATACACATATACATATATGTGTATACACATGTATATGTTTATATATGAATAAACAGAAAATGAAGGAAAATTAATTGCTGTCTAATGAGATAGAGGACTGTGTAGATTCCTAAGAGAGTATAGAATCACAGCAGGATATACCTAAATGGCTCAAGAAAGAAGCAAGAATCATTAAAGCAGAATTCATGGCTTGCACATCAGAAATAATGGGCAGAATAGAAAATTTTGAATCCATAGTGGCAAATCTCACCAAAAAAAACAAAAGAGAGAAAAACTGTGTTAGAATGCAAATAAACAGAAATGAAGGACAATCTGAAAGGAGATAAACAGAAACCAATAACATCAAAAGAAAATATGAGCTCTATGGAATGAAAACATATTGATCTCAAAGGATCTTCTAGAAGAAAACAAGTTAAAAAAAATCCAAATGCCAAAATGCAAAAAAATAATACAAGAAATCTATCCAGAACTTCTTAACACAGAAAACAAAGCGCTAATTTTAAAAGTACACAGATCACCTTCTGAAAAAAAAACAAATGCTATGCTGAAATCTCCAAGACACATAGTAATTCCAGTGACAACCAACTACAAGTAACCAGGAAAAAGACTTTCAAATATAAAGGAAAGGAAACTCCAATGACAGAAGACTATTCTTCACCCACCAGAAACCACAAAAGGGAATGGAAACATGTATTTTGAAGATCAAAGTAGCTCAAGGTGAGACCCAAGGGGACATACATTACAAACTTTAGCCTACTCATCAGAAGAAAGGAAAAAAAATGGTCATTCAATAGAAAAAAGAGGCATTTGAAACATTACTACAAAACAAAAACTTAAGCAAATTGACAGGAACACTGATCAGGGACAAGGAAAAAGAAGCCTTGAAAGATTAGCTTCCCAGTTCTGAAGAGGGCATGATCTAGGAGCAGAAGTCCTGAATAAGGGAACCATCCCTAAGGGCTGCAGTGAGAGTTGAAGGAATATCACAGTTTCAGAGATATCATCATTGTTAGTTTCCACAAAACTGAATTAGTAAACGTATATGCAACACTTGGACATAACTGACCTTCCTCCCCTGAACCTAGCTATGATAGGAGGAAAATGAGAAAAACAGTTCTGGAAAACATCCCCTGGAGGCCACTGGCTTCCTCCTACAGGTTTTTGCACAGGCTCAGCCGAAGGGAAAGAAATCAGAGGAATTTATAAGGTTTCATTATGGATTAAAAGAAATTGCATAGAATATATTTTCTCTTCTAAATCCAAATGCAATCTGCAATGAGTGGCTACTCTCCAGAGGACAATGACTAGAAATGCAATGGAAATGGAGGTGGACTGGCACCATGGCCCTTGAGTCTTATCCTGTAACCTGAGCAGTAGCCAGTCTCTTCATCCCAGAGCATAATACCATTCCCCCCACCTTCCTCTACCCCATATTGTGCTACCAGGTAGTGATTTTTTTTTTGGTTCTGTATCCTCACACAGTTCTTCAATCAGTTATGTGATCAGACTTTCCATGAGACCTAGAGGCCCTTGTTAACAGTCGAGAACCAACATCCTGCATCCAGCTGATAAATGGGTTGAGGGCCTGAAGGAGGTATGCTGGTTGTGTTTTGAGGGTCCAGTGGTGGGATCCTTTCCACCGAAGGACCAATGAAGTTTTCCACTGATGGATATTTGTGAGGACCAGTCTTCTGGGGTGAGCTCTGGAACCATCTGGGAAGGCAACCTGGACTTGGCAATGAGAAAACTGAAGGTCACCCATAGGTCTATGGGACTAATTTAAAGTACCTAACTTCTAATTGTTTCCATTTTAATCATCCCCCCTTTTCTCTGCATATGAATATAATGTGATTGTGAGAAGAGGATGAGACAAAGGTGCCCCAGATTCAATACAAGCCTTTGGGATCCTCTGAAATGATTCATGAACTGAAGCTTACCTCCTGTCAACATCCTTCAACACATGAGATCACTTAAACTTTAGTATATACAACAATTATGAAAATGAATGGTTCTTACAAAATTCTAAACCTTTGTCCCCAGAGCTTAAAAGGAAAGGCATTGAAACTTGTCATAAGACATTTATTAGTCAGAAGAATTTATTGTAAGAGGGGAAGAGAGACACTGCAAGGCCAGATTTAGAGTCCCAAGGGATTCTGCCTAACACAGTAAATCCTATTGCTTACATCTCAAAGCAAGGTATACATGATGCTGTGTTTGTATTAATAACATGAGGGATTGGGACTATTTCACATCTTTAGTTCAAAACATGATAATGTACCACTGGAAATATCTTTTCTGTGTCCACAGAATACATAAAATGTAATGTAAACATTTTCAGCTCTTCATTCTGTGCTCCTAGCTCCACCCTACATTCATACCTCACATAATATATCATGTATGATACATTTCAAAACAAACATTAATTTAAAAATCAACAATCCCCAAAATATAACAATGACCTTGAGAGATTTTGCACAGAATTGTGTAATTTCACTCAAATGTGGATTCCACTCAAAATTGGAAAGACACTGGCTTTGATTAGCAAAGTGGATTAAGGTCTTTGAAATTGAGGACTATATGTTTTTATTTTCTTCCTTTCTCAGTTATGAAAATAGTTATCAGCACAATCACTCTGCCATTCTGTTGTAATATTAACCACTAGAGGGAAAAGTCTGTACAGTGGGAACAAAGTTGAAAGCCTAGAAATTTAGCAACAATGTGGGTGGTCTATGATACTTGATGAGGTTTTTTTCTCAGAAAGTTTCTGGACAATCTCCCTCTTCTGTGGCTTAGAGTAAAGATTCCAGTCTTTAAGATACAACAGCAAAGTCTTACAGTAATTGGAAGTCTATCAAATGCAAAATGCATATTTCATTATGCTTCCCAACATTACGCAACTGTTGCCGTGAGCTACTTAGCCCAAGCCCCCATCCATATGGAATAACTTGGGCTCCACATCCCAGCTGGCTACTGCTTCCTTCATTCTATGAGCACCTCTGAAGGATTGAGGGTTATCTGTCATGAGCCCCTAGCAGTGTACTTCCTCCATTGATTATCAGTTGATATCAATTAGCCAAATTTAATTAGCTTTTTAGTAAAAACTATTGGTATAGCAAGAACAGCTGGGCTCACACAAGCAGATATGGAATCCAGGGGAAAGTGGGTTCAGGCTTTAAGAATATATATGACAAAGGACTAACACCCAGCACTTGGTGCTGGAAGTCTTTTTCTCCTTTAGAGTGGTCATGATATTTCCCATAGATATGGTGTAACTTTCTTCTCTAAATCTTGAAGAGTCCTAAAAACTGCCCTTCCTCACTATTTGTAGCTCATCTTACACTCCCAATATAGACACTCATATCATCTCTTCTGAGGTCATTGCTTGGATGCCCATGGGAAGTCCAAATTTTCTAGACCATTCAAAATAGGGAAAAAGAGAAGAAGACAGAGGCTCTTTTTCATCCTAAACAATTTCATCTCAAAGACTTGACTGGAACTTGTCTTTTGGTGATTCTTAAATACTGGAGTCTGAACTGGTTTGTTATTTTATACAAGCCCCATATCATGTGACTTAGCCTTAACCAATCTAAGTACAGTTCCTATGGAGCATCATTTCATTTCACCCCATGACTGGAGATACTCTACTTCTTTCTAATTTGCTTACCTAGGTTACTCACACTTAGTTCAATGACCTATAACTGACAGAGTGATCCAATAGATTTGTTCTCATCTGATAAAGTTATCAGAGTAAAGCATCTTGTTAGTTACTTTAAGTGGAGTGGGGTGATTGATTTGATTGACTCCTGCCCAAGCAGAAGGGGCAAGTAAGAGACTTTGGATAATACCAATCATTCTACAACTTTTGCTGTAGCATAAAGAGAATAATAAAAAATAAGTCCCTGTCTATTATCTGATTATTTTCAAAGATTCACTGTTTTCTCTTTTGGTTTGCGCTTAATGCAACAATACACATGAGCAAATAAAAGAGTATTTGAATTTCCCAAGCAGTCACATAGGACCTCTAAATTAATGCCTTGATCTTTGAATGCAAAAGCTAAAAAATGATCATTTGTTTCAAACATCAAGAAGCATCAAATTCCTTATCTTGACTTCTTCATACCCTTTATCTTCAGCAACTGCAGTGTGTAAATGATATGTATTTTTTTCCCCTTCGTCAAGGGGGTAAGGTGACATTATACAACTGCTATTACCATATAAACATGGAGGAACACAGCAACTAGATAAGCTAAATAGGTAAGTTATTTACAATGAAGACTGGTAATTGGTGCAGTGGACAGAGTGCGGGACCTAGAATCAGGAAAACGACTCAAATCTAGCCCCACACCCTTACTAGCTGGGTGACTCTTTGCAAGTCACTTAAACTGTTTGCCTCAGTCTCCCCACTTGTAAAATGAAGATAATAAAAGCACTTGTGAGAAGCAAATAAAATAATATTTGTAGAGTGCTTTGCAAAGTGTTATTACATTATTAAAGTGTTTATTAAAGTTATTAAAGTGTTATTACATACATGCTAGCTACTATTACTACAATGGAGAAATCAAGGATCCCAAATAGAACCAAATGACAGAAAAATTGAAATAAGCCTAAAATCCCTTTCAACACCTTTATAACTTTAGATGGCCTTTTTTTTTACCTCATGAGGTCATGGACACTTTCAGGTAGATCAAGGAGATAGATACTTCACTCATCACTAAGAGTACATACTTGATATTTTGATTACTCTTACATGACCAAAACAATATTGAATATAAATTGATCATATCTTGAACTAAATTTCCATGTGGTCTGTTAAGCAAGTCAAACCTTGAAGGGAAGTCACAGTCTTCCCCTATAGGCAAGGTTTATTGTGAGAATAGTAATAGCACCTACCTCCCAGGACTGTCGTGAAAATCAAATGAGAGGGGCAGCTAGGTGGTGCAGTGAATAGAGCACGGGCTCTGGAAGCAGGAGGACCTGAGTTCAAATCCAGCCTCAGACACTTAACACAAAACTAGCCATGTGACCTTGAGCAAGTCACTTAACCTCAATTGCCCTCCAAAAAGAAAAAAGAAAATCAAATGAGATATTTATAAAGCACTTAGTACAGTGTCTGGTACAGAATAAGAGCTTAATAAATGCTTATTCCCTTCCTCTCCTGAATCCCCATTCCCACCATGGAGAGTGTTATTGATTCACTGTACAGAAATTTAGTAACCAAAACATTAAGTACGTATTGTTCTTAGTGAGGAATGAAGTACCTATCTCCTTGATCTACCTGAAAGAGTCCATGACCTCATGAGGCATAAAAGGTCATCTAAAGTATGGCTAGACTTAAATTGAGATAGCAGATTGCCATTTACACTTGATAAGACAGTTGTATGCTAAATAGAGGTTAATAGTCTTCACATCATGGTTCAATCCATAAATTTCAACTTCTAAATAATCAAGGCAATAAATATGATTGAGTTATCATGAAATATGAGGTTTCACATTGAATATTTCTGATGAGTCAGGTATGTCATGGCTAAAATCATTAAATTAAATTAATAAAGAAAATGCTTGAAAATATAAATTATTATTATTAGTAATACCCTAGTGAGGAAATTTTTATCATCACCACAATAGCATTTATATAGTGCTTTAATGTTTGCAAAGTTCTTTACATATCTCATTTGATCCTCATAATAACCTTGGCAGTAGGTTATTATTTCTATTTTAAAGATGAGGAAATTGAGGCTGAGAGAGATCTAGTGACTTGTCCAGAGTTGCACAGCTAGTAAGTGTCTGAGCAGGACTTGACATCACGTCTTCTTGACTCTGGTGCTTAATGCATTGTGCCACTTAACTGCCATCATTTGGTGGGCAATATAAAAAGGTGAAACTTTGGGGAAGGTAGGTGGTGCAGTGAATAGAGCATCAGCCCTGGAGTCAGGAAGACCTGAGTTCAAATCCGACCCCAGACACCTAACACTGTGTGACCTTGGGTAAGTCACTTAACCCCAATTGCCCTGCCTTCACCCCACCAAAAAAAATGACGGAGTTTTTAAATAATTTAATCATGCAATAAATGTCTAATAGTCTGCCCTCACTCATAGTCTCGTAGAAAAAGGGAAGGGCTCAGTCATCTTAGCTTTTTTTTTTTAGGAATTTTTCAAATGCATACATGTATATATTTATGTATACTTAAATATATAAATGTATAAAGTACATGTAGCCTTTTATAATATATCAATCTGAGCATCCTTAACCTCTCACTTCAGGATCAATAGAAAGCAATTGTTAATATGGAATCACTTATGGTAAGCTGCCTTCTAATAATCAGTCAACATACGTTTACTAAGTGCTTTGTATGCAACAGGCCCTGCACTGTGTACTAGGGACAGAAGGACAAAAATAATTAGTACATACAAATAGCATACATTTTATACAGGGAGAAAATGGGTATTTTTAAAAGTGTATGCCAAGAAATGTGGTAATTGGGGGAGGCACTAAGAACTGGATCAGGAGAAGTCTCATTAGAAAGTGGCTCTTGAGGTGGACTTTGAAAGAAACTAGAGGTTGTTAGAGGCAGAAGTGAGGGGGGAATGCATTCTAAGCATTGGCAACAGCAAAAAGTACAATTGTACGAAAGAGAATTGTGTAAAAGTGCCGAGACAGAAAATAAAATGTCATATGTGAGGGACAATAAGGACAGTTTGACATTACTGTAGTGTGTGAAAGGGAATAATATACAGTAAGCTTGGAAAGATAGGCTGGGTCCAGGTTGTGAGGGATTTTAAATGCTAGCAAGTTTATATTTGTTCTTATATATAATAGGGAACCAGTGGAGTTTATTGAGCAGGGGAGGGTCAAACTATGCTTTGGCAGCTTTGTGTTTGATAGACTAGAGGGGAGAGGCTTAAAACAGAGTGGCTTTTGAGGGGATTATTGTAGCAATCTAGGCAAGAGATTACGTGCACCTGTACTAAGAGATATTGTGGAGGAAGGATTTTGACCATTGATTAGATAAGTGGAATGCGGGTGAGTGAGGAGCTGGAAATGACTTGTTAGACATCCCAAACATGCTACTTATATTCCAACCATCTTCCTTATCCTCCTTATTGCCTTCCCACCAGAACCTTTGAGTACAGCCCTGGGCTGCTAGGTTTTTGCCAATGAGCATTTTCCTTTTCTTCTCTGGAACCTAACGTCCACACCGCCTCCCAGACATTTCCAAACCATGTCACTGTACACATACCCCACCCATCACTAGCTCCTCTTTATATTATCTTCTCTCATGAGAATGTAATCATTTTGAGAGTAGATACTGTCCTATTTACTTGTATTTGTATCCCAGCACTTGGCACAGTGTAAACAACTAATAAATGCTTTGTCTTTCATTCGTGACTCAGGTTGGGAACCTTTATGACTAGAAAAATGGTGATGTCCTCTTTAGAAATAGAGAAATCTAAATAGGTCTAATATGGTTCTTAAACAGAGAGTGACCTCTATGTAAGAGCTTAATGGTAACCTTTCTAAGATCATTTTCATTTTGAAAGCCTATACCCAGAGAGGGCAGAATTTGAAGGAAGAGCATGACTGGTAAAGTGAAAATATCATGAGATTTTGAATCAATAAACCGGGGTTTGAATTCCAATTCTGCCACTTACTACTTGTGAAACCATGTGCGATTCGCTTCATCTCTAGGGATCTGGTTTCCTCATATGCAAAATGAAAAAGCTGTACTAGATGAACTCTTCCATTCTAAATCTATATTCAAATCAAAAGCATTGCGCTACCTGAGTAGAAGAGACATTTTGAGTGAATCAGAACTTCCCAGCCCTTCTTAAATTTTAGTAAGTGGTAAAACATTCTCCTAATAGAAAACAATCTCCTAACCCAAGGTCAGTCTTTGTGAGAAGTAGTTTTATTTTGTTGATTGATTAATAAACTCAAGGGTTCTTAATCTGGTGTCCTCAGGGAACTTGGATGAGAAAAAAATTACATCCATCTATTTTTTTTTGGAGGGCAATTGGGGTTAAGTGACTTGCTCAAGGTCACATAGCTAGTTTTTGTGTTAAGTGTCTGAGGCTGGATTGGAACCTAGGTCCTCCTGACTCCAGGGCTGGTGCTCAACTGCCCCCACATCTTTATTTTAAAATACATCTTTATTTTAATATAATTGGTTTCCTTTGTAATCCTAAGTGTTTCCATTTTATGGATTTAAATAAAACATTCTTCTGAGAAGGGATCCATAGGCTTCACTAAACTTTTTTTTTTTAACAATTGGGGTTAAGTAACTTGCTCAAGGTTATACAGCCAGTTATTTTGTGTAGGTGCCAAGTATCTGAGGCCAGAACTGATCCCGAGTCTCCCTACACCAGGGCTGGCGCTCTTACTCACTGTGTTACCTGGCTGCCCCTTTCACTAAACTTCTAAAGAGGTTCATGGCATGCAAAAAAAAAAATGTTTTTTAAGCCTGGATTAATTAATTAATTAATGAGAAGGTAGTTTTCAGGACCCTGCATCATACAGTGGACTTAGCAGTGCTTCAGAGAATGTTGCTGTCTCCTTTCGGCTGTACCTTCCCCTAGACAATTTGCCAAGAAACTGACTGCATCTGACTACTCTACATGGTCCTCAATCCCTTTATTAATTGAAAATGGAAGGTAATCATTAAACTGTAGAAGAGTGGCAAGAAGTTCTTGAATTGTCATGAATGAAACTACAAGTAAATGTCATTTAAAAAAAAATCTTTATGTCTAAATAACTGTGTAAAGGGTGCCATTACCTCTACAGTGAGACTTGGTGAATAGTCTGTGATCATAGCAGTTGGAATTTGCTGCAAGGGTTTGGCACACACTGTTTTCCTGGCTTGGGTGGGGGGAGCTTGTTGTCATACACATATCCCACACATCTTCCCTAGAAATAAGTCTAAAGTTAGGCCAAGGAAGTTGGATATGATCCTAGTCAATGAAGTTGGATGTAGTCCTAGTCAACTGAGAGGAGGGCCGCCAGGATTAGGGCTGATGTCCACAGTGCACCAGCACAAGGGTTGTAATTGACAAAACTGATAGTCACAAAATGAATGAAATTGACAGAGTGAAATCCTTTAAGAATAGGGGTATTCTGCATACTGGTTTCTCTTTTTTGTTGCTGTTATTTTTTTTTTCTTTCTCATGGTTTTTCCCTTTTGTTCTGATTCTTCTTTCACAACATGACTAATGTGGAAATATGTTTAATACGATCATACATGTATATGTAGCCTATATCAGATTACATACCATTTGGGGAAGTTGGAATGGAGAGGGGGAAGGGAATTTAGAACTCAAAATCACATAAAAGTGTGAAAACTAAAAAATAATTAATTAATTTTTTTTTTAAAAAGAATAGGGAGCTCTGGAACTGGAAAGAAAAGATTACTATATCCTTAGTTTCTTGATCACTTTAATTAGCAGCAAAGGGTCTTGCTTTTGGTGTCTTGTTTCAGATACCCTGAGAAAATATAAATATATATTGAAGTGATTATAGTGCAATGGCATTTAGTTTTAATTAGGATTTGGTTTTGCCCCTTTGGTGACCCACATAGAAGTTCACATGTGCTGCAGAGCCCCCAGCCTCTCCCAAGTAGCAAGGGAAGGTTCAATAATCTCAGGCAGTGGAAAAAACTGGAGGGTGGGGGAAGAATCTCAAAAGGAAACCATCACGATTGAGTCAGCAACGCAGAGGAGCTGGAACTAATGTCAGGCAACTAGCTGTTCAAAACATTTCTGGGTTCTTTCCCATTCTATAAATATGATGCTATGATTCTATGATGTAAGCTAAATGGCTGGATTTAGAATAATAGCTAGCATTTATATAATGTTTTAAAGTTTACAAAGCATTTTTTGATATTCAATGAAAAAATCCTTATTATTAACCCCATTTTACAGATGAGGCAATTGAGGCAGGCAAAAGTTAAGTGACTTTCCCAGAGTCACACAGATAGTAAGTGTCTGAAGCTAGATTTGAACAATTCAGCACTCTGGCCACTGTGCCACCTCAATACCATAGGAGGTCCTGAATTCAAATCATACTTCATATACTTACTAGCTGTATAACTCTGGACATCACTAACTCTCTTTGCCTTGATTCTCTTTTCTGTGAAATGGTGATAATGACAGCACCTATCTCACCTGCTAGATCAAATAAAAAGCAACGTAAATTTTTATATAAATGCTATTATTTAAAAGGTTCTTGAAAATCTAGATGGATTCAGGCAATATTATTTGCGTATACCCCTACTAAGCCTCTTAATGAAACAGAAGTAAAGATATGCTTGAAGAATTTTGGAGGTTGATAGGGTGAGGTTTTGTCATATATGACCAGATTGCTGCAAACCTTAGGGGACTTAGACACTGGTTTCATTTCCTCTTTCAGCTTTGTCCTATTTTCTTTCCTTGGGCAAAGACCAACTCATCCTCATTCCACTCCTTGAAAGTTAACTCTCTACTTTCTCACCTTTCCGTTTATACTAATATATCCCAGAATCATTATTCCCTCCCTTATGCAGCTCCTATAGATGGACCAAAATAAAAACAACATAAAGCTTATTACTCTGCATTTTTTCCTGAGTTGAATTATAGGATATTAACTTACAGTTGATCAAAGTCTTTCCATTTCTCATTATTTAACAAACATTTGTCATTCATGTCAAACCAAAAACACCCTGATTTCTGCATAGAACCATAGTAATCCTGGAATTTTTTTTTAATCAACCCTATTAATATTTTGTTAACATGAGCAAGGAAGGGATTCATCCCCATTGGCTACTGTACACCCAGACTTGAATATGATGGTGATTCATCAAAGGGAGAAAAGGACTCCTGTAGCAGCAAGCACCCTAGCATCCCCAGGATGGCTGCTAGCACAGGTTCTTTGTTGTGCTTTTCTAAAGAAAAGCGACTCAAAAGAGGTTAATAATCTTACTTTAATCAAATATATAGCATTCACTTAATTCGGAGGGAAAAATCAGCACCCTGAACTTCACAAAATACAAACAGAAATTACAAGCAGACAAAAAATACAGAGAAAATAACACAGTTCAACAGATCAATAGACAGGGCTTCTAGCTGTCTGACTATTACATATATACAGTGCTAGTTACCAGAGAGAGAAGCACCAACATCTGGGTTTTCAAAGCTGGGGGGAGGGGGCTTACCAGCTACCTAGAGTCCCATCTAACCAAATGACACAACTCTTCCCATAAGTGAGCCCAAAAGCAAAACCTCACATCAGGATATATGTATAAATAGCATTCTTCAAGATCAGAGAACATCACAACCTTTGACCTAATTACAAAGTAACCAACCATAGACCTTCCTAAAAATCAAGCCTCACCTAAGCATCTTCTCCTGTTGGGCTCCAAATGAGGTCCATTAAGGGACAGGGAAGATCTTCAAATTCCCTTACCATTACAATTCCCCAGTCCAGGGGACAACATTTTGTAGCAACTGCTTGAGCTCTGAATCCAGTCCTCGCCAGGGACCTAGTGGGTGTATAGAAGGGACAGTATGCTCTGTTTTAAATGTTCTTTTACTTCAGTCCTTGCTATACCTTCTCGATAAATATCTCTCTATAAAAGCTACAGCAACCTTGAAATGGTCACATTATTCAAAAGCTCACTGCATTTTTCCATTGGCTTGGAGCCAATGACCATATTTTATACAATTATAACTTAGAACAGTGTGAATTTGAATATGTGGGACTACTCCACAGGATTCACTGATACAGGACCTAAACCTGGGACGCAGTTTCACAATTACAAAAGGTATCGGTGGGAAGAGTGTGTACATGACAGGAAATATACTGGCAGGCATACATGAAGGCCTACATTTATGACCAAGTCTACTCATCTTTGTCACACTACAGGGTCCCAATGTCCTTTCTCCTTTCATGGTATCCTAACACTCCTCAGAAACTTGTTTAACTGAGGCTTCCTTGCCTGGTCTTCTCCACAGCCTGACTTGTGATTGCCAATGCAAATCTTCTCATAAACCCATGGTTATCTCTCTTTTCAACTCATTTTAACTTATTTCACTCAGCAAAGGTCTCCTGCTCTGGCCCTCTCCAGAGATGGAAAACTAGCTTTTTGGAGCCTCCTGGAGTGGGGGCAATCTTTAGCCAGCCAGTGGCAAACTGCCCTGAAATTTCATCAGGGAAAACTTCACACTTGGTAAAGGCATGTCAGAGCAAAAATCATCTTGACATTTTCATTTTGCATATAAATCTCCATTTAACATACAGTATCTGATTATATGTCTCTGTTATTTGTCCTTTCTGTGATTTCATCATCTAGGTTGGGATATGGAAATCAACTGATCAAAATCAACCCCTAATATATGTCCATATAGGGATAGAGATAGGGATTTCCTGGATGAGGCAACTCCCCACACCAACCCAGATTGTCAACTTTTCTGTAACTTTGTCTCAGATAGTTGCCCAAAGTAAAATAATTTGCCCAGAGTCAACTTAAATCTTCCAGACTACAACACTGGTTTGGATTGGGGGGCTGGGGTACTCATGTACTCATGGACCTGATCCCATTCTGATTAGCACAGAAATTTTGAAGTGTTCCATTTCCAATCTGGGCTGGTCTGCCTCTACTTTCACACTCTGATGATGCCACCCTGCTCTTGGAGAATCATCATATTAATTTCAACTTTAGCACTTGACATTGGATCAGCTTAGCCCTATAGCTCAGAATTCCTAATATTAGAAGATCTACTAGCCTCCGCCTCCCCGGTTCCTGAGATTATAGGTTTATGCCAACACACCTGATGAACAAGAATTTTTTAAGGATTTACTACATAGCAGGTACAATGCAAGGCACTGAGGACAAAAAATTAAGCAGCCCCTGTTTTCAAGGAATTTTCATTCTATCAGGTTCTAAGGTCAAGGAGAATCACATCATATGGTCCCTCAACATGTCTCACCAATGACAAAGTTAGTTAGGTAAAATCTGATTATAATGAATATCAATGACAATCTTTTTTTTTCCTTTTTTTTCTTGAGGCGATTGGGATGAAGTGATTTGCAGTATCACACAGTTAGGAGGTGTCTGAATCTAGATTTGAACTCAGGTCCTCCTGAAGCCAGGACAGTGTTCCATCCACTGTTCCACCTAGTTAGCTGCCCCTTATCAGTAACAGTCTTGATGAAGGAATGAACCCAAGGTGAGGTAACATGCATCCTCGGGGTTGATTGGGAATTAGGCCACTTTTACCCTAGACTGCCCTAAAGCACTGGTTTGGAGATGGTCAAGAGCTTTATAGAAACACCTCAGGTCTGTTTAGGACCAGGAAGCAGAACTATCTCCTTCCTGGCAACCACAACCTTCCTGAGTCACTCTTCTCCTCCAATCACTTCACCCTTGCAGTACCACAAACTAATTGTCTCTGTTTTCAGAAAGCAACTTCCTCTTAGAAGGATTGATGTCATCTAATGAAAATTCCTGACAATGCTAAATTAAGAGAGTCTAGAAATGAGATAATAAAAAAGTTTTACTGCAAAATCTGAAATGATTTGGATATGTGAATGAATTTAATAGCAAGGTGGCACAGATAAGAATTAGTCTGTTTCCCCTCCAAAAAAAACTACAATATAATTCTTCTTTGCAACTTGACTATTGTGAAAATATGTTTAATATAAAGGTATATAGAGAACCTATATCAGATTACATGCTATCTTGGAGATGAAGGGGGAAGGAAAGAGAAGGAGGAAAATTTGGAACTCAAAAACTTGTGGAACTGAATGTTGTAAACTAAGCATAAAAAATTTTAAAAGGAAAAAAAAAGCTACAAAGCTGAGACCCCAAATTATTGACTCATCCCCCCATCCACCTCTGTTCTCTTTCATATCCTAAGGGAACATGCTGCTTAAGGGCCCCAAACCCCAATTTAAGTGACTCTTCTTTTCCATCCTCTTCCTCATACTGGCTGCCTTCATCGCCCCATCCCCTGACCCCACTTCATCTGCCTCTGTTTCTCTTTTGACTGTTTGTCTCTGTATTTTCTATGCTTTTTCCCCACACACCCTCTGTGCGTAATTAAAGTATGTTTTCACCTTGTTTCCCTCTTCCAGTAGTGATCTTTCCCAACAAGTACCCAAAGAACCAGGCCTACTTGTCTTAATTTCACAAATTAATTATCAATTTGGTGTCTAAGGTCAGACTTCAACTCAAGTTTTTCTGAATCCAGGTCTAGCTCCCTATCCATTGTTCCATCTAGAGCTAAATGTGAATGAGGTAGGTTAATCAGATGACTCCACAGTAAAGTCAGTAATTAACTGTACTTTCTGTAGGACAATCTTGTCCACCTTGGGACTTTTCCAGGACAAAAGTAGCAGCAGTGGCTAAAGCCTTTGGAGGTCTCCACAAGGGCCGGTCTTTCATCTTGGCATTAAGCCTGGGCACTAGGCCCCCTGTTTCTTCATTCCTTATTCTCTTCCCCCATCACCTCAAAGCTGGCCAATCTCTCCCCCGAAAACACTAGTTTGAGCATAGACACAATGGATTCAGTCAGTAACAAATCTTTATTCAGATACATTCATATAACAAAATCTGACTTCATAATTTTCATCATGGCTACCACCTCGCTTGTATATCACTTCATGGAGAGGGGAGTACTAAAACTCAGGATTCTACCCTATGCCCCACAATTTCTCTCTCATATACATCAGTACACAGCTAGGGCCCCCCGATTCCACATTTGCTAAAGGTCCCAACCACTTTCTCACGCTTTCCCTCTCCAACCTCTGAAACACTCTCACCAAACCTACTCCCCCAGTCAAACTACTGGCCGAGGTCTCCGAGTACTTTGTGAATTCTATCTTCTATCACACTTGCCTTCATTCTATCCACTTACTTGCATAATACCACTGAAATAGCCTCACTATAGGCTACTTTTCTGACCTTACTGAGATATATAGCTGGAGTCACTTCTTCTACACACCCTCTATCACCAGTCTCAGGACAGTCTCTGACCACCCATTTGACCCAACACCAGCCCCAAAGCTGCTTTCTAATGCTCTTAAATTCACTCATGAATTTATAGGGCCACCATCTCCTGCAACTTCCAAGGCACACCTTTTCTTCTGCTGCTGAATCCAGCTTTGGCCTCAGACTCTCACTAGTTGTGTCCCCTTAAGGAAGTCACTTAACTTCTGTAATCTGTAAAATGGGGATTATAATAGTACCTACCTCCCAGGGTTGTTGTGATGATCAAATGAGACGATATTTCGCAAAGTACTTAGCATAGTACCTGTAACACAGCAGAAGCTACATAAGTGCTAGCTGCTATAGTTGTTGTTGTTATGGAGGGTTCCAGTTGGAGACACAAAAGGACTCTATCCATCTCTACAACAAAAAATAATCTTGTCATATCATCCAAAGACTGTGAGGCCATGTAGTATTATGTCAAAGAGTACTGGATTTGGAATCAGACCCAAATTCAAACTCTGCCTCTGCTTTTACTTGGGTGACCTTGAACAAATCACTTAATCTCTCTGAGTCTCAGTTTCCTCATCTGCAAAATAAGAACAAGAGGGGCAAGTTGGATAAAGTGATTTCTAATCATCCCAAGTCTCCCAAGGTCTATTCAAGCTCTTGGTCCATGGGTTTCTCTTTTCCAATCCAGTCCTAGGGTTCATGATGCTCCCTATCCAATGGCCTCTAGGTTTCTCCAATCAATAGACAGGTTTTTTTTTGGAGGGGGGAAAGTAAGGCAGTTGGGGTTAAGTGACTTGCCCAAGGTCACACAGCTAGTAAGTGTCAAGTGTCTGAGGCCAAATTTGAACTCAGGTCCTCCTGACTCCAGGGCTGGTGCTCTATTCACTGTGCCACCTAGCCACCCCTAATACACAGTTTTGAAGAACATCTCCCTCCATATTTATCTTCTGCTGTGCCTCTGCCAAA
Organism: Petaurus breviceps papuanus; assembly: GCF_028583685.1. Lineage (NCBI taxonomy): Eukaryota > Metazoa > Chordata > Mammalia > Diprotodontia > Petauridae > Petaurus > Petaurus breviceps. Next base: position 22,809,600 of record NW_027185764.1, read on the forward strand.
CTTTTCATCAGAAAATGGAACAGGATGTTAGCTTCTCTCCACTTGTCTCCTTCAGTGTTTGCTGCCTGCCTGTGTAACTAACAATAGTCAATTCAGGGCTGTAGGTATAGTCCTTCTTACCGCCAACTACCGTTAATGAGGGATCCTTGGACAAAGTGTCTCAGGATTCACATTGTTCAAAATGTTACATTCTTTGTGGTTGTTGTGGAGACCAACTAATAGTATTGCCCTAAGTTCTCAGCCCTCTTTCCCTCCCCCCAGAAATCTCTTGCATGTAAATTTACTCTCATCTTCTTCTTTTAGAGTGTTTGTTATTTTACCTTTTCTTCTCTTCCATCAGTAGTAGCCTTGGTGCTCTGCTCCAATTAGAGTAACAATACAAAGACTATGAGTTATTTATTACAGTGAGTTATTTCCAGTATGGAGAAGCTGTGCACATTTCAAATCAACTACTCAGAAACCATTCTATTCTATTCTTATTCATGTTAAACCAGATAACAAAGTTTAAATACTTTGGTCCCACAATGAAAAGTTGGGACCCATTGGAAAAGACCTTAATGTAGGGAAAGATTGAAGGCAAATGAAAATGGGGGCAGCAAGAGAATGAGATGAATAGATAGTATCATGGAAATAAAGAATATGAATTTGGACAGACTTTGAGAGACAATGGAGGACAGATGAACCTAGCACAATATGGTCCATGGGGTCACAAAGAGTCAAACACAATTGAACAACTGAACAACATAATTGATAAGAATTTGTTTCACTCTCTTTCCCTTCCTGCTCCATGAATAAGTTGAAAAGGTGTGTAAAATATCATTGGAAAGGGCACATCCATGACTTTGGAAACTATACATGTGTACGTGTGAGAGGAAGCATAGGCTAGTGGATAGAGAGTTACTTGTGGAGTCAGAAAGACCTGGGTTCAAGTCTTCCTTCTGAAACATTCAGGCTGTGTGACTTTGGGCAAGTCACCCAGGCTCTCTGGAACCCTAAGAAACTCTACTTTGCAAAATAGTTGCCAATCTACATTGGTAAAGGAAGTTCTTCACCAGGAGTTCTTTATGCCAATGAAATTATACATCCTGTCCAAAGAAAAATTAAGCAGAATTTAAGTATCAGAAGGCATTTATTAATAATAAGAAAAATAGAAAGTGAAAATAATTTCAGTCCTCTTCAGGGGTCCTTAGTGGCTCAAAGACATCCCAGTGGCCTTCGTTCATTTGTTTGCCAAGGCTGTTGTGGAAAGGAGCAGTATTTTTTTGTGTTTGGTTTTGTTTTTTGGTTTTTTTTTTTTGGTTTTTGAAGGGGCAAGGCAGGGCAATTAGGGTTAAGTGACTTGCCCAAGGTCACATGGCTAATTTTGTGTTATGTGTCTGGGGCTGGATTTGAACTCAGATCCTCCTGACTCCAGGGCTAGTGCTCTATTCACTGCACCACCCAGCCACCCCCCCCCCCCCCCCCCCCCAAAAAGGAGCAGTATTATATTGACTGCATTTCATCCAGTTCAATCTAACAAGCATTTACTGATTGGTACAAGACACTGTGTTTGGCATTGGGGACACAAGAGTTAAATGAAATTGTCCTTGCTTTCAAGAAGCTTAGATTCTACTGCAATCTGTATCTAACAATAATAGTAAAAGCAACTTACATAGTACTTTAAGGTTTGCAAATCTCTTCATGAGGGTAACTGATTGGACCGCAAACCTGTTGACGAATTAAGAGGATGTCTACCCCAAGCATATGAAGACTTCTCCCAGTGGGATGGGTGGGAGCTCTTCATAGCTCATCTGATCCTCACCACAACCCTACTCCCCTTTTTTTCAAATGAGGAAACTGAGGCTGAGAAAAGTTTGGTGAGTTTCCTAAGGTCACAGAGCTACTAAGTGTCTGAATCAGATTTTTAACTGAAGTCTTCAGACTCTAGGCTTAGCACTCTGTCTACTATTACCCTCAGCTGCCTTTCTCAGTGGAGAGAGTTCCCTTACCCATGTACCAATTTCCTACCCAGCCAATGGGAGGGATCTGCTCAGTGTCACAACCAGGCCACCATACAGTCTTCTCCACTATTTTGCAACACCTTTTTATTTTCCACCTGTAGAATGTAAGCTCTCTGAGGCCATATACTGTCTTTCTTTTTACTTGTATTTGTATCTCCTAGCTTAGGACAATAACTGACACATTGTAAGTACTTCAGAAATGCTTGCTTGTCAAATAAGACACTCCTAGCAATCATGGATATTTGAAATACTGAAGCCCAGAAATAATTTAATGAAAAATCAAAGCAATTGAAAAGTCATCAATAAGTTTATAATTTTACTCCTATAAGACATTTATCTCTCAAATCCCTACCCATATAAAAAAATCTCATGAAAATGGCAGCCATGGGAGTAGAAGCACGACCTCCGAGCAGCTCCGGCTTCTACCTTCCCCAATCAATATAAAAAGGGGACTCTGAACAAATTTTGGAGCTGCAGAGAAGCTAACTGCTGGCTGAGGACAGCCAGGCAGGCAGGAATTGGCCAGTGCAGTGCTCCAAGGGCCGAGCCCAGCCCCACCCCAAGGCTTTAGCCCCAGGGCAGGTCTGACCAGCCATGGGTCTGACCAGCCACGGGCTGGAGGGACTCCAGATCAGCAGCAGCTGTGGTGGTCCAGAATTATCAACACAGAGATGCAAAGGACAAAGTGAGAGGTCAGTGCAGTCTGGATTTTGGGACCTGGTAAGTGGGAATGCATCAGATTTTGCCCCCGAGCCAAGAAGCTGCTGAGACGCTGGCACAGTCAGCCAGGACCAAGTGGCAGCTTCAGCTCCTGGCCTGCAGAGTGTAGGGGGACCAAGTGACCAGTCTAAGGGGTAATCGCTCTTGCTTTCACCTGCTTGGATCTGGATTGCAGTCTAGGGTAGAGGTCCTAGGGTGTGTGTCCAGTTTGCCAGAGCCTGTGGAGGCCTCAGAGAGGGCACCCATATAATACCTCTGGCAGCTGAGAAAACCCCAGCATTTGGGATGAAAGCTCCCCTGTCTGGTGGCAGAGTTCTACTGTAGCAAAAAGCCCAGGGGTCAAGTGATTGACAGGCAACATGACCAGGCAAAGGAAACAAAGCAGACAGAAGATTCCAACATTAGACTCCTTTTTTGGGGACAAAAAGGAGCAAAGCATAGAACAGGAGGAAGACAGGGAAGTCAGAACTCCTGCACCAAAAAGCTTCAAAGGAAAATACAAACTGGTTACAGGCCATAGAGGATCTTAAGAAGCAGATAAGAGAAGTGGAGGAAAAATTGGGAAGAGAAAAGAGAAAGATGCAAGAAAATTACGAAATGAGAGTCAACAGCCTGACTGAGGAAAATAACACCTTAAAAAATAAACTAACTCAAATGGCAAAAGAGGCTCAAAAAGGCAATGAAGAGAAGAATGCCTTAAAAATTTGAATTTGCCAGATGGAAAAAGAATCTCAAAAGCTCACTGAGGAGAATCATTGCTTCAGAATTATATCGGAGCAAATGGAAGCTAATGACCTTATGAGAAATCAAGATGCTGTTAAACAGATCCAAACAAATGAAAGAATAGAAGGCAATGTGAAATATCTCATGGGAAAAACCACTGACCTGGAAAATAGATCCAGGAGAGATAATTTAAAAATTAATGGACTACCTGAAAGCCATGATCAAAGTAAGAACCTAGAAATCATCATCCAGGAAGTTCTCAAAGAAAATTGCCCTGTTGTTTTAGAACCAGAGGGCAAAATAAAGGTTGAAAGAATCCACAGATCACCCCCTGAAAGAGATACCAAAAAGAAAACTCCTAGGAATATTATAGCCAGGTTCCAGAATCCCCAGATCAATGAGAGAATACAAGCAGCTAGGAAGAAACAATTTGAATATTGTGGAAACACAATCAGGATAACCCGGGATCTGGCAGCTTCTACACTGAGGGATCGAAGGGCTTGGAATATGATATTCTGGAGGGCAAAGGAGCTGGGATTAAAACCAAGAATCACCTACCCAGCAAAACTGAGTATCATGTTTCAGGGGAAAATATGGTCATTCAGTGGAATAGAGGACTTTCAAGCATTCTTGCTGAAAAAACCAGACTTGAGCAGAAAATTTGACATTCAGATACAAGAAGCAAGAGAAGCATGAGAAGGTAAACAGGGAAAAGAAATCATAAGGAACTTATCAAAGTTGAACTATTAACATTCCTACATGGAAAACAATCATTGTAACTGAAGAAACTTTTCTCAGTATGAAAATAGTTGAAGGGAATAGAAATATATATATATATATATATATATATATATATATATATATATATATATGAAGGTATATGGGCATATGAATACATACGTGAATGTGTGTATATATGTTTACAGATATACATAGATAGAGGACACAGGACTAATTTAATAGGAAGGGATGATACTTAAAAGGTGAAATTAAGAGGTGAGAGAAGAATATAATAAGAGGAGATGGGGAGAGACAGAATGGGGTAAACTATCTCATACAGAAGAGGCAAGGGAAAATGGTTACAATGGAGGGAAAGAATAGGGAGGCAAAAGGGAATGGGTCAACCTTATTCTCATTGAATTTGGCTTGGGGAGGGAATGAAATACACACTAAATAGGGTATCTCACCCTACAGGAGAGTAGGGGGGAAGGGGATGAGAGGGGGGATGATGGAAGGGAGGGCAGGCTGGAGCACCCACTTTTGTAAAGGGATGGGATCAAAGTACAGAATAGAACAAGTGGGAGGTGGAATAGGAGGGAGGGAAATATAGTCAATCTTTTATAATATATCTATTATGTTATTGTTTTGCATTAGCTACACATGTACAACCTATACTGAACTGCTTATCTTCCCAGTAAGGGTGGGTGACAAGGGAGGAAGGGAATGAATCTAGAATTCAAAGTTTTAAAATCAAATGTTTAAATATACATATATATATATATATATATATATATATATATATATATATACTATTATTAATACTATTTTACATGTAATTGGGAAATAAGATATATAGGCACTGGGGCATAGAGATCCACCATGCCCTACTGGAAAAGTCAAAAGGGGTATGGGAGAAAATATGGGAGAGAGCAGATTGGAGGAGGGGATATCTTGTGGGATTGCTATTTTCAGGCAGTGGGTAGCGAAAAACAGGGAGAAAATTTGTAACTCAAAATCTGGCAGAAATGAATGATGTAAATTAGAAGTTAATAAAGTATTTGAAAAATGGGGAAAAAAAAAGAAAATGTCAACCATGAAGGCAGTAAGGAAAGATATCATCACTCAGTAAGCATTTATTCAGAACCTACCTTATGCCAGGCATGGTGGTAAGTCGAAAGGCAAAAGACAGCCCCTGCTGTCAAAGAGCTTACAATCTACTGGAGAAGACAGCAGGAAAACAACTATGCACAAACAAGCTATAGACAGGATAAATTAGAAATAAGCAGCAGAGGGAAAGCAAAAGTAAAGGGGAGGCAGAAAGGTAGGGAATGAGGAAAGGCTTCCAGTAGACGGATTTTAGCTGTGACTTGTGAAGAGGTTACCCACTCACAGTGTTAGGGTTTCTCTAGAGACCCCAAAATACCAACACGCCAGGTCCTGCCAAATGACTTAGACTCAAGTCTTCTCAGCCAAAGAAAAGTAAAGTTTATTAAAAGTTCGCTCGTATTAGAGTCAGAGTAAGTGTGTTAGGTCATTCTATGGCCATGTCACAAACATGAAGACAGGATGGGGTCTTATATACAGAAGGTTGTGGGAGGAATCTAGGGAAGGAGTTTGGGGAGGGTCTTCAGGAGGAGTTCATGAGGTCAAAGAGTGATTAAGGGTGGGAGGCCACCTAGAGACTACAGACAATGGTGGGCTAGGCCAGTTCAAGGGTGTATTGATATTTTGATGGGCTCAAGGGTAGGAAGTAGATGAACAAGGGAGGGCTAGGCTAGTAACTAGGCTAGAGTTAGTAGTTAGCAGTTAGTAAGGAGTCTAGAAGTCTGGGCCCAGCCACAATATAAGGCCTATTGCCTCATGCAAATGCCTCAATCAAATGGGATGATTTAATCAAGAGTCCAAGGGAGGATCTCTGAGCCTGTACCTCAAGGACTCAAGGAGAGGTCAAGGGGGCTCCCAGAGGCCATACCTCATTAACTTGAAGGAGCCAAGGAAACCAGGGACAGAGATGAGAAGGAATAGAATTCCAGAAGCAGTGAAAATGGCTGGAGTCAAGAGTTGGACTACCTTATTTGAGAAGGCCAGTGTCACTGAATTGCAGAGCATATGGAGGGGAGGAGTGAAAGATATAAGAAGATCAGAAAGGTAGGTGGGGTCAAGGCTGTGAAGGGCTTTGAATGCCAAACAGGATTGTATATTTAATCCTGAATGTGATAGGGAGCCATTAACTTCAGTTCAATAAACTTCTATTGAATAAGGGTGGGGTGATGGTGGTCAGATCTGCACTTTAGGAAGATTATCCCATTGCTTGTCCTTCATTTCCAAAAAGGACCGATGAAGATAGGTGATGGGTGATATCTTGACTGGAACATGAGTTGGATTTAAGTGAGGCAGAGTTGTACAAAGACAGCATCAGCCTCACTCTCATTTCCAGAGTCATTGAAATCTAATAGCAGGACAAAAGTCAGGACTACCAGTGATGGCCTGGGATGCACTGGATGACACTGGTGTCTTCAAGGTCTCACCAAGCTCTAAGCATCTTTGGAATAAACTGTTCTCACCCACACATTCCACTGAGAGAAGTCTTCATATGCTTGGGGTAGACATCCCCCTAATGCATCAACAGGTTTGAGGTCCAGTCAGTTAGCCTCAACCTGGTTTGGCCCATCTGCCAAGATGGCTTACTGGGACATGAGTGCTTGCATGCTACAGCTTCTTGGTGCCACAGGTGAGAGTTGGGTGACAGACAGCCAGAGGTGCTAGTCCTTGACAGCTAAATGGAGGCTGGACTGGAGTGAAAAGAGGCTTGAGGTGGGGTATTGAAATAGTCCAGACATAGGGTTATAAGGGCCAGGACTAGGGTGTTGGTAGTGTTAGAGAAGAGAAGGGGGCACATGCAAGAGATGTTATGAAGGTAAAATCAGCAAGACTTGGCATTTAGTGAAACAGTGGATACATTAGGGAGTCTGGCATCAGGAAAACCAGAGTTCAGATCCATCCTCAAACACATACTAGCTGTATGACCTTGGTCAAGTCACTTAACCTCTGTTTGCCTTTGTTTCCTCAACTGTAAAATGAGGAAAATAGCAGCACCTATCTCACAGGTAAGGCTCAAATAGGATAAATACTTGTCATATGCACTTAGCACATTGCCTGGCACATAGTAGGCACTATATAAATGTTTATTCCTTTCCCTTCCCCTTGGCAACAGATTCATCCTCAACTTCTTTTCCAAGAGAACTCAACAAATTCAGTAGCAGCAGGATGGGTGGGTGGGAAGCAGGAAGTGGAGGAGAGAGAGTGATGTTGAAGGAAAGAAAAATATGGCATAGTGGAGGGAAATGCTTGTCCTCATTCTATCCCAAAATAGTTGAACATCAGGAGTGTTATAATACACCAGTACAAAGCCATTAGACATTATCTCAAGAATCAGATCTCTTTCATAGGAGTATGGAAGAGTTACCTGGAGCCTTTAATGAAATCATGTTCCTAGTCTTCCAGACTTAAGGCACAACTGATTCTTCTACCCTGGAAGCTAATTAATGCAAGTTGATTTAATGAATTGCTCACCTAGCACCCTGTTTGGTGACACTCTCCTTCCACTTCATCTGATTTTTTCCCCTTAGCTTCCAAACTTATCCAACCTTCATTCTAGCTTAGCCCATAATAATTAAGGGCAGACACTTCAAAACTTAGGTGCGACATGAGGAAGGAAAATTAGTTAAAAATTGCTTCCTCAACCGATAGCACCTTTAATGTAATCAGGAAAATGAGCTCGTGTTATTATTTCCTTTCAGACATGTCTCCTGGGCTCTTAGCTTCCATCCTGAGATGAGTTGTTTTGTTTCATTTTGACTATTGTCTCTAAAGAAGTGCCAGTGTAAGGAGGGAAGAAAAAAAAAGTTCCACTGGAATGAAGGTGGAAATAGTGTCAAAAGAAATCTGGGTTTCTTTCACTAAGTAGACAGACATTCAAGAACTTTCCAAAGCAAAAGTGTGCTTCCCTTAAGAACCAATAAAAGAAAATCCTTTTTTTGCCAAGACCAGTCTATTAATTTAGTTAAGTCTCACCAAGCTATTTCCTTGTATGGCTATTTTTCATGGTAATTGAGCCAGTGCCTTTTCCAGACTGAAGAGAACTTTAATTGAGCATTTTTAGTAGTTCAGGCAATACTCTGCTAATGATGGGAAGATGCCAGTTTCCATGAAGGAAAATGCAAATGTCAATTAAAAAAGGAATTGAATAAAAGTGTTAGAAATTTACTCAAGTAAAGACTACCAGACAGCTAGCTGAAGCTTCTCCTCACCCCTGTTTTCCTATTCATAAAAAATTAATGCTAAAATAGTTGTCTCCCCTCAAATTATTTTTTTAAAGGCTCTAGTTATCTCCCCTCTTCAGCTAATATTTCCTAGGAAATCAAAGGTACCTGTGTTCAAGGTCTGACGTTCCAGTAATCTCCCAAAACTAAAAATAAACAGGAAACAATGTGGCGTAGTGAATAGGGCATCAGATTTGGAGTCAGAAAGATGTAGGTTCAAATCCTATCAAAGACACTAGATGTGTGACCCTGGGCAACTTACATGATCTGTCAGGGACTCAGTTTCTTCACCTGTAAAATGAAGGGATTAGACTGGATGACCTTTAAGATTCCTCCCCTTCTTTCTTTATCCATCTTCTTATACTTTACTCAGCTCTATACATACTACAAACTAGTAATACTGACCTCCTTTTTGTTCCGTGAATACAATAGTCCATGTTGCCTCCATGCCTGGCAGGTTTTAAACTACTAAAAGTTGAAACATCTTGAGGTAGATGGTTTATTAGGGTCCTATTTACATGTACTAGATGGTATATTAGGGTCCTATTTACATGTACTAGATGAGGCAGAAGGTTTTATCCTTATCAAAAGCTGAAATCCCGTTTCAGGTTTATTTTTCCAGTTCTTTGTGCTGCCCTATATCCTGGAGATCACTGAGTCAAGCCAGAACAAAGCTTTCAAATTGTTCATACCAAAGTCGACAGAATCTCAAGTGTCACTCCCAGGTTTTTCTATGTACAGTAAGCTAATGAAAAAAAAAAAAGACAGTATGTTCACATAGAAATGTGAGTTACTGTATAAATGTGAGTTACTCTCATTACATGTGTTTTAATGCCAGGAGCAATTATGATGTCTCACTGGTGGTCCTTGAACTAACCCCTTCTTGGTGTCTGGTTTCCTCATTTATGAAAGGGTTATGTGTCCACAGCCCATCTTACATGATCTCATCCATACAGGTACATTGCCTTAGACTTCTGCTTGAATGTCTGTGCCTTCCTTTATGTGTCCAGTCTACCCAACCAGAAGGCCAAGAGGATGATCAACATGGCCCCTATTTGAGAGAAGTTTCCATTGTCTTCTCTTCTTTTGCTTCTGTTGCTACCCATAACACAGTGTTGGGGCTTATGGCAGGTGTTTACAAAAAAATCTGTTGACTTTGGTCACTGGCAAATTCAGTCTGTTTGCCTGGTGCTTGGAGATCCTCAGATGTCTCCCTCTAGTCATGCAAGAAACTACATTTTTAAGGGAGCATAATCTAGGTCTCTGTTTAGTATTCTTCTGATGAGATGTATTGAGTGTCAAAGAAGTTATATGAAATATAACCGATGGGTGTAAACCAGCTGTAATTGAATTTTTCATTGGAAAAATTCCAGTTGTTTCTTGGTATTAATTCCTCATTCCATTATTCGAACTTTAGGCAGCCTTAAGGGAATAGCAAACCTTTCCTCCAAGTCAGGTTCATGATGAAGTTCAAATAGACCATTGCTTCTTGGATACACAGAAGTCATGAAGAGGGGTGCTCAAATTCTCCTGCTCACCTTGAGTTCAACCCTCAGAACAACAAAGCAGGCTCTAACTGTGAAGTATTAAATACTTTTCTGCAGAAGTCCTGGAAGGCTCTGATTTAGATGGGTTATGCTCCCAGATGCTGAAACATTGCTCATTGTCTAAAATCAAGCAATATGACAAATGAAAAATAGAAAATGCCTGAATCTCTAAATGGCTCTTGTAACTCACAAGGATCAGATAGGAAACTACTACACTTGAAGAGATAACGTGCTTACTGTCTTTTTGACCCGGAGATTACATCTAATTGACTAGTTGGAGCCTTCAAGCCCTGTTAGAAGAGACCTACATTGGCAATGTCCTATTGTGTAACTTAATTACATTTCACGAACATGCCTGACTCTTTTTTTCATGTTTGTACTGTACATAGCAAGACCCGGGAGTGACACGTGAGATTCTATCAACTTTGGTGTGAACGTGAAGGCTTTGTTCTGGCTTAACTCAGCTCTCCCCAGGATAGAGGGCAGCACAAAGAACTGGGAAAATAAGCCTGAAACAGGATTTCAGCTTCTGATATGAACAAGGACTTCTACTTCATTTAATTCATGTAAATAGAACCTTAATGTAGCATCTACCTCAAGGTATTTTGAAGAATATTACTATTTATAACAGATATATTCTGATTTAATAAAACTTGATACATGCAAATTTATGAACTGGCTCATTTGTTGTTGTTCAGTCATTTTCTGTTGTGTCTGACTCTTTGTGACCTCTTTTGGGGTTTTCTTGACAAAGATACTTGAGCAATTTGACATTTTTTTCTCTAGTTCATTTGACAGATGAGGAAACTGAGGCAAATAGGGTTAAGAGACTTGCCCAGGGTTACCCAGCTGGTGGTGACTTGTCCAGAGTTACACAGGGTTACCCAGTGGTGTCTGAGGGCAGATTTGAACTCGAGTCTTCCTGATGCCAGGCCTGGCATTCTATCTACTGTGCCACCTAGGTACTCAATAGCTCATTTAGGGGATGATCATTCAAATTAGAAAATAATTCAGTGATTCCATAATTCCTCCCTTTACAAAAGGATTTCCACAGGGTTCCTTTTAATAATAGCTTCCCAACCACATTTAAGTGTTTGTTTTCAGTAAATGTTAATTATCACAGGAATGATATAACCAAAAGCCAAAAATAAAAACAGGAATGATAGATAATCATGGATGTGTTAACAGAGGATATAATATTTGAGCTGGGCCTTAAAGGACAAATAATAATAATTACTAATATACATAGTGCTTTAAAATTTACTAAGCATGCCTCTAAATATTTCCAGTCTCATGGAACTATGCTCTTTGATTGTTATCCCTTAATAGGGAAGGAATGTTTCATGCTATATATGAAAGGCTTGACTCATTTCCCACCAAATACCAGTTGCACAAATACCATACATAGTGAATAGCAAATGAGCCCATTTTTCCAAAATGATACAAAGAAGAAATCAGAAAAGTTACAGATGAAAATATACCAGACAATACACAGAATGAATGAGATCTCATAGTGGGAGCAAGATACTTCAAATCAACCAAGTAAAAGAGTTCCAGATCTCACCCAAGAGGATATTCCCCAAAGCTCTAGTGGGGGAACCCGAGGATAGGAACATGATCAAGGTTCTAGTTCACGTTACCCTCTTTCCAGAGTTTTTCTTTACCTTCAGGGACCTCTCCCTGAAAAAAAAAAAATCTGGAATTGTGTATCCTCTCTCAAAGCTGGAAGCCAGGATCTCTCTTTCCCCAACTCCACTCCTTATGAAGTAAGGGAGCCCCAAGCAATAAATCCATACCAATGAAAAGACTCCTGGGGCGGCCAGGTAGTACATCGAGTGAGAGCACCGGCCCCAGTGTCGGGATGACCTGGGGGATCAAATCCGGGCTCAGACACTTAGCACCCACCCAGAAACACCTGGCCGTGTACCCTAAGCAAGTTACTTAACCCCAATTGCTTTAAAAAAAAAAAGACTCTTAAGTAATTGAACTTGAGACCCTGATTACATCCATTTTTAATGGAAACAGTCAACACGGCTTCATTATTTCTTCCAGTTCTGTTCAGCAACATATGAATAGAAGAAAAGAGGTGGATGGTGGGAGTAAACCAGGGTTGAGGTTTGAGAAAAAAATATAGTCAGACTGTGGAAAGGATATTTAGAAAAGAGGCCATCAGGAAAGAACCTTAGGAAAGTCACTTAACCTCTCTTGAGCTCTCAGTTCCCTCATCTGTAAAATAAAGAAATTAGAGTCTAAGATTCTTAAGGCCCCTTCCAGCTCTATATCTATAATCCCATCAAAAATGTGGAATTGGCACTCAGAGAGAGTTTAAGGCTGGAGATATAGGTTTGAAATTCAGAGATTATAATTGAAACTATCCTTTTTAAACCTGACACCCCCCTCTTCTGTCCTCCAACTTTTACCCAACTACATCAAAAAAAAAAAAACCTCATCTATCTCCTTTTTTTCCTCTCTTCCTCTCCTTCCTCCATGTGCTCCATTCCCTTTGTGACAGCTAATTAGGAAAGGAATTGGCCTCCAGAATAATGAAATTGCCAAAAACAATCAATGACGATGAGCCCCCAGTTCAACTTTTAGGGGATATATAGTTCTGTAGTACACTCCCAAGTGTGACTGAGAGAGGAGGTTAGGCAATAATAGGAGGCAAAGGAATGACTTGTGAGGCCCTGAGTAACCAAGACTTGACTGTAATAAATCCTTCTTTGTGAGGCTACACTTGATGTCGGCATCATTCTTGTCATCAGCATCTTTTAAGTATCTAGCTGCCTGGGGCTTTTTGCTAGGCACTGGCTAAAAAGCTAATTATGATCAGAATATATCTCTTTCCTTCAGAGATTGAGTGGCTTGAGATGTGCCTCACTGGAGGAAGCATCTGCGTGATGAAATAACGGATTCACCAAAGCAGTATAGAAATGTGATTCAAAATGATATTTTATATTTATGAAAAACTTTGACAGTTTCTAAACTGGAATCTTATTCCAAACAACAACTTTATTAAGTGCTGGTCCTGTTAGGTAGTGCAACTGATAGAGTGCTAGACCTGAAGTCAGAAAAACCCAAGTTAAAATCCTGCCTTAGACATTTATTAGCTGTGTCTCCCTGGACAAGTCACTTAACCCCATTTGCCTTAGTTTCCTTTATCTGTAAAATGAGTTGGAGAAGGAAATGGCAAACCACTCTAATCTCTTTGCCAAGAAAACCCCAAATAGGGTCACAAAGAGCCAGGCATGGCTGGAATAGCTCAACATCAACAACAACAAAATGAATGCTAGATATTATTAAGTAGGTACTGCAAATGACAACCAAGTCCATACAACTACTACATGACAGATCTTGGGACCCAAATTCTTGTCTTCTTTCTCTTTCTATTATATGATCATATATTAATGTATAATATATTATAATGTACTACTATAATATATAGTCATACATTAATAAACGATATTAATATTCTATTATACTCCCTAAAACAAACAACATGGAAAAAGAATGAGATACAATGGGTATACTACCAACTGCCAACATTGAACAATACAGAAATTGGGTTCAATTCAGTTCAACAAGCTTTTTAAAGTGCCTGCTATGACCAGGCAGTATGCTAGGTAATGAGATACAAAGCTTCAAGTGAAAACAGACTTGCCTTCAAAAAGCTTAGTTCCCATACAAAGAGGGGAGAGGAAAGGTAGCATATATATGTAAGTAAATATAACACATCTACAAAGTAAATGCAAAGTAATTTGGGGAGGAGGTGCTAATGGGGGGCAGGGGGGAGTAGTAAAGGCCTCATGGAGGAGGCAGAAGATTATTGGTGACCTTGGTAGGAACAGTGTTAGCTCAGTCACTGGGGCTGGAGAGTAGACTGCAAGTGGTTGAGAAGCAAGTGGAAGATGAGAAGATTGAGGTAAAAAGGATAGATAACTTTTTCTAAGTATTTAACAATGAAACAGAAGAGAAATATAAGATAATATCTTAAGGAGGTGACAGGGAAATTAAAGGTTTTTTTAAATACCAGGGAAATCTGAGTATGTTTTTAAGCAGCAGAAAAGCAACAAATGACTAAAGAGAGATTAAAGATTAAAAGAAGAAGAGAGAAGGGATAAGCAAAGAAATGAGCCCCTGGAGAAGCAGAAAGGGATAAGAACAAGGGCTAAGTGAGAGGATTGGTCTAGGACCAAATGTTCCCAAAGTGGACAATACCACCCCATGGCAGGGCGGGAGGGAGCTGGAATGATAGAAGGGGAAAGGCATTTGTAGCCTCAGGTGGAATTAGTGGGGGGGGGGGGGAGGCATAAGGAAAGAGGAGAAAAAAATTTGGAAAAATGTTTGGTACATTTCATCTGTTATGTAACAGACTTAAAGTCATAGAGATTACATTATTTTCAAAATAAACATACATAATGCAAATTATAACCCATCAGTGGTCAGGTCTGCCAACAGGTCTTAACAAGCAAGTGTTAGGAGGCAAGCATGTTGCACATATCCAGTATGCATTGGCAGGAATGTGTGTGTGTAATGACTTGCTTACAATATGATACTATATGGTTACATGACACAATATTACATCATCAAAATTTCAGGGATATGACATGACTTGCAGTTGACTTTGATTTGAGTGAGGGAGGGCTGTTCAAGGTCACTGACCTCACTTTCTCCTAGAAGCCATCTGGATCCAGTGGCCAGATATTCATCAGGATGACTGGAGATGACCCAGGATGCAATGGGAGGCCCTGGCCCTTTTGAACTAAGGTCTTTTCAGGTTCTCACTTTGAGTGAGGTAATGCCCATTCAGTGAATAGGCCTCTTAAAGAAGTAAGCCCTTTAAACAAACAAACAAAAAAATCATACTGGGAGGGGAAGACCCTCCTTTTGCTGGTCAAAAGAGAATCAGTTAGTATTGACATTTACTGGAGGGCCCAAAATATAGTCATTAAGAGGAGCTTGGGGGCGGGGGGGGGGGGGGGACCTATTGTGGTCCAGTTTATGAGTTCCAGAATGAAATGGATTTAAAACCCACAAATTTATAATAAATTATTAAATTTAAGATGTGTCATTTGAAAAAAATATTTTGTAATTTTTGAAATGAAGTAAATTTTTTAAAAAGTAGATTTTCATGGGGGGAGAAGAGAGGTACTAAAGTAAAAAAAAAAATTTAAGTGTGGCAGTGGGCCAAATAAGTTTGTGAACCTCTAGTCTAGGCAAAAAGTAGCATCTCTTCGTCAGAGAGTGTAAAGGAAGAAAGAAATGAAGGATGATACTGAAATGGTTTGTGGGAGACACAATGGGGGGCACACAATGAATGGTTGCAAATTTATTAAAAAATGTATGAAGTCTGCTGACAGGGAAAAGAAAGGAGTAATGCAGAAGGTTTAAGAAGAGAAGATTTGGAACAGAAGCTGTGGGAATTGCAATAGTCTATTCAGGTAGGAGTAGGAATGCTGAATTAACATATGAACTAGATAGATCTTATTTGGTATATGAGTAAAAAGAAAATACATTTTTTGTCACGACTGAAGAGAAGGTGATTGAAACAAGGCTGGCCCTAGGCATAGGAAAACAGAGTATCTACTTACATGACTTCATCTCTAGAGCAGTGAACAATCATACTGATTGAAATTCCCAGTCACTCCTTTGAGCCAAGGCAGCCTATCTCAGAATCACAGTTCAGACCTAGAAGAGACCTCAATGCATCTAATCCAAGTCATACTTGAAAGGCCCCATGACATACCTGACTAGTGGTCAACTGGTCTCTGCCTGAAGTTGGCCAATGAGAGGGAAACCACTCTCCATCCCCTAAAGTATCCCATTATACTTTTGGACACAGATCCAAATAGATATGGTCTGACCACAACAGAGGAAAGGTAAACTACTGTAATGGTAATGAAACTTGAAGATCCCTTTGTATTGGCAAGCAAACAGGTACTTAGCAATTAATTTCAAAGTAATTATATCAAGCTTCTGTTAAGAAACTGTAGGTATGAACACCTGTTGCTGACTGCAACGGGGAGGGGGCAATACTGTATATAAGGAAAAGCCCCCTCTGGGAGAGCCAGAACTTCTTAGGGCAAGCATCATGGAGGCAGAGCAGCTACTAGGGACTGGCGGGGAGGGGAGAAAGAAAGAGAGGAAAGACAGAGAGAGAGAGACAGAAAGAGAGAGAGAGAGAATTTCTCTCAGCAAGCATCTGGAGGCTGGGCTGCTACTGCTGGACTGAGGATTGACCTGAGAATTGAGAAGAACTGAGAAGAGAAATGAGAATAGAGCTGGAGAAAGTGATTTTGATTTTGAGAATGGAGCTTCTGTTAAGACTTTTCTTCTGGGAACTTCTGCTGAGAGCTTCTGAGAATCAGCCAGAGCTGCTGAAGACTTCTAAGGGCCAGCCAGAGCTTCCAGAGAAAGCATGACTGTGGTGTTGGTACTTTGTCTGTGGCTTTGTTAAGCTTTGTCTTCCCAGGAACAGAAACTGTGAAGGACTTGAGGTGGATTGGATACTGTGAGCTTCATTATGGAATAGGAACTGCACTGAGAGTTGGACAAAGAACTGGGAGCTGTGTGCTTTTGAACCCAGGTGACAGTTTGGTGGATTCAGGTAGGAGCTGGGACCGTGGAAGAGAAACCATGGAAGCTGAAAGCCTGCCTCAAGTCAAGATGAAAAGATCTCTCCTTGGGTATTTAATGCTGACTGATGAAACTGTACCTCACTTGTGACCTAGGGGTGGATGGCCTTTGTACTTTCCACTACCCCTTAAGAGAGTACTGAGTAGTAACTGATGATATTGTAACTTAATTGTGATGATTGAATTAAGGATTTACTAAATGAATGTACTTTGTTTAAAACTATGTGAACACGTTGGTGAATTGTGACATGGCGAATGCTATATTTTGATTTTCTGTGAATGTTTTGCTCTGATTAATTTGTTACTGAAACAGAGTTCACTATACTGTGTAATCAGAACCTTGAAAAGCTGTTCACAGCATCAGTCCTCTGGAAAGTTATTAATATGTGCTTTTGACAACTATCCTCTCCTCATTCCTGGAAATTATGTCTCTCTTAATTCCACTGAAGATCAATCACGGGAGTCTCTTTGACTATCATACCATGCCATATCAAAAACCCCTAGAGTTTTTTCCGGACAAAATGCTGTCTATCCATGCCTCCTACGTCTTATGAAGTTATTTTTTTCAAATTATTAGAAAAATTTTCCTAACATCAAGCCTAAATTTGCTTTGATGATTTCCACCCATTACTCCTGGTTTTACTCTTAGAGGCCAAAAGTCTAAAACCCCTTGTACATGATGACATCCCTGAATGTCCTTGAGTCCTGACTTCTCTGGTCTAAATATTCTCAGTTCCTTTAACTCTCTCATAGGACCTGGGCTTGAAGCCCTTTCTCATTCTCTTACCCTCCATTCTCCTTGAGGCCCTGAATTCTTGACTTCCTGTGGCCTTCAAAACCACCACCCACTGAGTACCATTATTATCCACCCCACACACATTTTTCAGCTTTTTTGTGTGTGTTTTCTCTTCCCCATACTCCACATTAAATTGTAAGCTCCTTGAGGGCAGGGTTTTCTTTTTGCTTATAATTTTATCACCAGTGCTTAGCAGAGTGCCTGGAATATGTTCAGTCATTTTTCATTTGTGTCTGACTCTTTGTGACCCCATTTGGGGTTTTCTTGGCAAAGATACTGGAATGGTTTTGCCATTTCCTTCTCCAATCCATTTAACAGATGAGGAAACTGAGGCAGGGTTAAATGACTTTCCCAGGTTCACACAGCTAGTAAGTGCCTGAGACCAGATTAGAACTCACGAAGATGAGTCTTCCTGACTCCAGGCCCAGAGCTCTAACCATTGAACCAAACAGCTCACCTTTCCCACCCCCACCCCAACCCCTGTCTGAAACACAGTTACCACTTAATAAATGATTCCTTACTTCTTTTCTTCCTTCTCCTTCTGTATACTTTCCAGCTTATCAGTGTTTTTCCTAAACTGTAGTACACAGACAAAATTCAATACTCTAGAAATCATTTGCCTAAGACAGAACAGAGAGAGAGAAACTATCATTTCCTTGTTCCTGGAAGTTATGCCTCTCCTAATTCCACTGAAGTTCACATTAACCCCTTTGGCTGCCACATAATACTGCTGATTCATACAGAAATTGCAGTACACTAAACCTCCCCAGTTTTTCCAGACAAAATGCTCTCTATCCATGCCTCCTAAGTCTTACACTTGTGAAGTTAAAATTTTTAAACCCCAGTATATGACTTCCCATAAGCACTTGTTAAAATGTCAATGTTTTCTGGAATGAGTATGCCCCCTATTCCAGATAATCCATTGAACCTATTAGCTCTGGTTAATTAACTAAATTAACTCAAAATCGCAGCAGCAACAAAAGAACTATGTCCTAAAATGATAGAATACATGATAGAAAGGAAGGAAGGAGCATAGAATATTGGCTAGAAAGGACAGACAGTCCAGAACTGCTATTTTGGATTCAGTTCTGATCAACAAGGAGAAATGTAAAGTCAAATGAGATAATAAATGCAGGAGGTTTTGTAAATCTATAGAAATGGCAGCAGTTATGTCTAACTGATTGTGGAAATGATCAGAACTTTGGGAGGAAGTAACCTCTCCATTTTAGATTTTGTGATAGAGTAGGATAAGAAAGTTGGGTATAGTCTAACCCAAACCCTAGATTTGGCAAAGATTTTAAGGAACAGATTTATAGGATTAAAATTCTGTAGTCCCACTAGTGACCTCCATTTTTCCCTGGGACAAATGTCCTCCTTAATTATAACACTACCCCTATCACTGAGAGAACTGGGGGTGGGGGGTCACTAAAGAGTTGACTTCCTCCCTCACTCCTTAGACTTGCTTCTAGTGACTCCAATCTCCCTCAAGACCTATATGGTCATCCTGATTTATAACACTACCCTACCACTGAGAGTCCCACAATGTGAAGAACTGAGAGGGTATCACTAAAGAATTGATCCTTGGGGCCTCTAGATGGCGCAGTGAATACAGCACCAGTCCTGGAATCAGGAGGACCTGAGTTCAAATTCAGCCTCAGACACATATTACTAGGCATGAGAAAGAAAGAAAGAAAGAAAGAAAGAAAGAAAGAAAGAAAGAAAGAAAGAAAGAAAGAAAGAAAGAAAGAAAGAAAGAAAGAAAGAAAGAAAGGAAGGAAGGAAGGAAGGAAGGAAGGAAGGAAGGAAGGAAGGAAGGAAGGAAGGAAGGAAGGAAGAAAGAGAAAGAGAGAGAGAGAGAAAGAAAGAAAGAGAAAGAAAGAAAGAGAATTGATCCTCACTCGTCATGCCCCAACAATCCATGTAACTCAAATTGCCTTTGAAAGGCAAAATTCAGGTTTACAGTTCTGTCTTTTGCTATTCTTCAGTTCTAGTTTCTATATCATTCAGGAATTCAGAATTGTTAAAAAATTCCACTTCTGGTCCAGAGAGTCCTCCAAAATTCACCACTACCCCTGCCCATCCCCTTGTTTGATAGGGCCCCCTGGTCTCTCCAAGATGACTTCTCTCTGGTCATCTCAGCTCTGGGGGTCCCTTTTTTTTTAAAAGGGCCAAGGTCAAGCAAGAATGTAGTCCAAGTGCATTACTAGCCATAACTCAATCAATCATCTTTAAATGTGCTGACATAAGGCCAAAGAGTATGCAGAGCAAGACTTATTCACACCTTATCGACATAAGTGATCAAAGTCAGAGCAAAGACTTCATCTTCATTGACCTTGCTGTCTCCCCCATTAGACTATAAGATTCTGGAGAGCAAGGACCATCATTTGCCTCTTTTTGTATCCCCAGGTTTAATGTAATACCTGCTAGGTATTTTTTTTTTTTTTGGCTATACCTACCTATTAACAATTTTGCTTAAGGCTGGTATCAGTCCCTTCCCTTCCCCCATCCCCATTCCCCAAAAACAAAAACCTTCATGTTTAGATAGAGTGGGATCATGGGGAGACTGGACACTCACAAAGTCAGAGCCTCAGTGCACCTGCTCTGAGTGCTAAGCAATAAAAATAAATTTTTTTAAAAAAGGACCATGCAAGTCAGCCAGTGCCCTGAAATTAACTTGTTGCTTCACTTTCTCTGAAATTGATGAAAGTGTAATTGCTGTGCCTGGGGGAAAGGAAGGTATTTGGCCAAGCTCAGAATCCAGTCAAACAACTGGTGAGAAGTTTCCAACCTTTTGGTGCCTTTCTTTGTTTACTCTCAGGGAGATGACCTATGGAAATGACAGTCCCTGAAGCATAAGACTGGCAGAGAACCAGAAATCTAGTCTGATTTTGTAAAATAGCACATTCAGGCCCAGTCGATTTGGCACCAAGGGAAACATGACTTATTACCTGGGGATGCTGGGGTGCTTGGGATCTAGGTTTGTAAAATCAATTTGTAACATCAATTTGTAATACCAATTTGTAACATCAGTAATGATGGGGTGCTTGGGATCTATGTGTGTAATATCAGTTTGTAATACCAACTTGTAACATCAGTAATGATGGGGTGCTTGGGATCTATATGTGTAAACTCAATTTGTAATACCACTTTGTAACATCAGTCTGTAAAACCAGTTTGTAAAATCACACTACCCCCATCCCCAGTTTCAGAGCATTAACTTTGCCCCTTCCTCCCCTCCCCCAGCTTCAGAGCATTAATTCTGCCCAGCAACAACTCATGAATTATTTATCTCAGCTTGTAACAATAACAAGCTATTCTTATGAATCCTTCACTAAAGTATCTATAGACATTCCAGCTTAGGCAACTATTATCTCCCCCTTCTATAGTGTCCCGTTGCCCCCATGAATCCTTTGGTGCCCTATCTCTAGGCTGACTCCTTGGCTGCCTCAATGAATCCTTCAGGACCCTATCTCTGGGTTAACTCCTTAAGAGCCTTGGTTCCCAGACATCAATCTTGTCAAACATGACACTGATGGGTGGCAGACTGGGCACTTCTCCATCAGCCCTTGACAGATAGCCCATTTAGTGATGTTTCAAGCCTAAAACCACACCTCCAGGTAGCCCCCCGCCCCTTGGGCTTTTTCCCAGTGAATCAGGGGCAATACGCAGTTTTGCATTACATTAAAATGCATGTTCCTTTAAATGCAGTTACATAAAAAATGCATGTTCCTTTAAACACTGGCCCCACCTTAACTCTTCCCTAATCCCACCCTAGTTAGCATAATTGGCACAGGTTCTACTATGGATTCTCCTATAAAAATCTTAATTCTACCCTTTTGAGGTTGCATGTCCCATAAAGGACTCTTGCCCATTGTACAGCCTAATAACCCTTGCCCCGCTATAAAGTGTAAAATAAACTTTTACAACTCTGACTCCAAGTTAGTCTGGGCTGAATTCTTTCCAGACTGAATGGCAGGTTTTCTGGTCTTAAGATCAGAGCCCCTGCTGAACCTATTGTGAGCCATCCCTCATCAGGGAGACCAAGCTCCCCCTGCTTCTCCCTCACTAAAAGGCACCTTTGCCTGGAATAATTGGACGTGTACATTGTCCTCTACTTACCTTTTACCTAAGCTCCATTACTTGAGCTGTACAAAGGTCAGCCAGAATCATAGATGCTGTGATGAGAGTGGAAGTGGTTGTGTGGTCTAGCCCCTGCCTTCAGGCAGGTCCATGTCTAACCCATGAGGAACAGGTGATTGTCTATATCTAAGATCTCAAGGAAAAGAGGCTCCAAAAGTGTCATTCAAAAGCCTGCCTCACGTCTGTCCCCTCTAATCTATTCTTTCCACAGCTGCCAAAGTGATTTTCCTGACACCCACATATTCAATAAAGTCCAGTGGCTCCTTATTGCCTTCTGAACCAAATAAAAACTGAACTATTTGGCATTAAAAGCTCTTTTATCATCTGACACCTTCCTACTTTTCCAGTATTCTTCTCCCTTACTTGCCTCCACACTTTCTATGATTCAGTAACATTGGCCTATAAGCTGTTCCTCACACAGAACATGCCAGCATCTGCTAACAAGACTGCAATGGCTGGTTCCCATGCCTAGAATGCTTAAGCTCTTTACCTCTTCCTCTATGTTTCTCTGGTTTCCTCCAAGACTCAGCTCAAGCTCCAGCTTGTATAAAAGACCTTATATAAAAGTCCCCTTAGCTGTTATTGCCTCCTACTCTGGGATTATCTTCCATCTACTCTGTACATACCACCGTAAGCACTGGCCTATTACTAGACCCTAGCTGACAGAAGTGGCTCCATGTTTGACCACTGATTGATCCCCCTATGTATCCAATAATTGGCTTGGTCAACTAAAGAAATATTTAGGAAAGAAAGTACTCATTATAATCTGTTCAGAAAACTCCATTTAATCCATGTATGCAAGGTTAGCAAACTTTTCTAATCAGTTTATAAGGGGGAGAATAGGGTCATAGTGCACACCACCCACTGATTGACTATCCCCAAGATGCCCCTTCCCACTCAATCCCTGTGAATCTGCCCAGCAACAACAATCAGATATAAGGGCAGAGACTCACAGATCTAGGCACTCAATTAGGGTTCAGATCCCATCATATTACTGAACCACCATTTTATGGGTTATAGAATTATAGGGCAAGAGGGGTGGAAGGGAGCTGTATGCAAGCCTATCAGTAACAATCTACCTTACTTGTGAATCTTTGAGTGATTATGTTCCTTCTCAATAACTCCCTCACAATGTCCTCGTTATTTCCATGGTGTTTTCTTCATTCAAATGTAAACTCCATGAGGGCAAGAATTGCTTTTGCCTTTCTTTGCATTCTCCATGTTTAGCCTATTACCTCATCAGAGATTACTAAATGTTTACTGATTGACTGTCAACTGACCCTGACAGCCAAGAAATTTTTCCTTGTGTCTATGCAGAATCTCTCCTATTTCAGTTTGTCTGTCAATCCTGGATAAGAATGGAAATAATCAGCATCTCCCACATTTATAAATGGTATACTTGAGATATAATGGTAAAAGTCTAGTAGCACTTGGCTGGGAATCAAGAGACCTCTCTCATTATGTACTGTAAAAACTTGGCCTGGGGCAGCTAGGTGGAACAGTGAATAGAGCACCAGCCCTGGCGTCAAGAGGACCTGAGTTCAAATCCAGCCTCAGACACTTGATTACTTACTAGCTGTGTGACCTTAACCCCAATTTCCTTGCCTTCCCCACTCCAAAAAGAAAAACCTTGGTCAAGTCATATAACCTGCATAGCTTCAGCTTCCTGATATTCAAAATAGAATAAATAATCCCACCTTACTTCAAATAGTTATTAGAGGATCAAGTAAAATCACAAATAGAAAAGCACTTTGAAAAATATTAAAGATGATATGTATGAATCTAAGATACTATTATATGCTTCAAGATAGTAACCAAATAACTTTTTCCAAGCTGCTTGAAACTTTTTAGATCTGTTCTATTTCTTAATTATATTTAAATTTATGTAAATATATAATTGATATAAAAATATATTATAAAATATAATTATTATATTTAAATTAATTAATTCCATTGTGTAAGAAATAGCATGTTGTAGCGTCATCTGGAATCATGACCCACCTCTATTACACACTGGTTATATGACTTAACCTCTCAGTACTCTAGGTAACTTTCTAAGATTATAATTTCAGATTAGTTGCTGGCCTTCATTGGTAAAAGGAGTTCCCTCACCTGAAGTTCCATGCTCCAATTAAATCACAGGTCTGGACCCCCATGTCCCACTCAAAAAAAAAACCAAAACTTTTTTTTTTTTAAACATACAGAGTAACACAACTTTTTCTCCCCAGATCATTCCTCTAAGCCCCCATTGGGATTCTTTGTTCCCTGATTCTCATTCACTGTTCCTCATTATGATAATATTTAGCCTGTACTCTATTCTGGTTCTTTCTTTTTTGGTCTTTGCATTATTGCAACAAGGTCTTTCCAATTCACACTCCTCCCATACTTCTGCCATATTCTGTGTTAGTCACATCCTTATTAGGGTTTTATGTGTAGTTTTAGTCATCATACTTCAAAAATAATGAAAAAGGTATTGTTGGGAATATACTCTGATGGTGTTTCTTTCATTGTTTTTGAAGTGAGATGACAAAACCAGAACACAATGCCCTCATGAGAAACTGGCTAATACTTAAGAGTACAGTAGAGGCTGGGTGGTAAGGGGAACATCTCTACCCTTATAATGTTATTGTAACTCCACTAAATAAATTTTGGAATAAGTTCAACCAAGTCATTCCCCTGCTCAAAAACCTTCCAGGGTTCCCTATTGCCTCCAGGATGAAATGAAAATTACAATAACATGTGATATAAACTCCTCATTTTGGTATTCTACAATCTGGCTTCATTCTACTTCAATCTTTTTTTATATTATTTCCCATAATGAACTCTACAATTCCTCCTGAACCATAGTATTATACTGTAATATATATATATATATATATATATATATTCATTGTGGTAGAAAGCAGTACATTAATTTTAAAGTACAGTCAATAGTATATGTAGTACATATACTATTGACTGTACTTTAAAATTGTGATTGTACTTTAAAATTGTGCTTTCCACCACAATGAATTTGCACAAGCCATCCTCCACACCTGGAATTCCTGCCCTTGTCCTCTATCTCTCGGAGCCCTTATCTTCCTTCCTAGTAAAGGTCAAGTATTAATGTCTTTGTGAAGCCTTCTTTGATTCCCCTTGGTGCCTACTTTAATTAGCTTGTATTAAATTAATCTATGCTTGGGCGGCCAGATGGCTCAGCGAATAAGAGCACCAGCTCCAGTGTCGGGATGACCTGGGGATCAAATCCGGGCTCAGATACTTAGCACCACACCCAGAAATAACTGGCTGTGTAACCTTGAGCAAGTTATTTAACCCCGATTGCTCAAAAAAAAAAAATTAATCTATGCGTATTCTATACCTCCTCACACCCCCCATAGAATATAACTTCTTTGAGAGTATAGAATATAAGCTCTTTGTATTCCCAGAACCTAGCCTTGCATATAGCAAGTGCTTAATAAATGTATCTTGAACTTGGGGAAAAAAGTAGATCAATTTATAAATCATTAGAGCCAAAAGGGACTTTAGGGTTCAACTTATCCAATCCCTTTATTTTACAGATGAGGAAAGTAAAACCTAGAGA
Organism: Petaurus breviceps papuanus; assembly: GCF_028583685.1. Classification (NCBI taxonomy): domain Eukaryota; kingdom Metazoa; phylum Chordata; class Mammalia; order Diprotodontia; family Petauridae; genus Petaurus; species Petaurus breviceps. Next base: position 22,834,780 of record NW_027185764.1, read on the forward strand.
CTTAAGTGACTTAACCAAGGTCACACAGTGGCAGACCTGTGAGCTGAGTCAAAAAAAAAAGTCACTTGCTCCATTGGTCTTTCTACTAGTCAATAACATCAGCAAGAAAGTCCTTTCTGTTTCTCTAGTATTTTAAGAATGAGGACACCACTTAGAGTCCATTTTAGAGAAGGGAGATGATACAGAAAAAACATTGGAGTAGGAATCAAGAAACCTAGATTCTAGCGTGTGATAAGAGCTCCCTCCTCTCCAAACCAGCCTTCCCTCTTCAGAACTTCTCAGTACCACTGAATTCAATTCAGTGTGTTTGTTAAACACCTACTATGCACAAGGTACACATCATCATTCATTGTATCCTCTCCATGGTATCATCCATTCCCCTCAATCTGAGAGAAAAAAATCCTTGCCGCTCACTAAGACTAATCCCTCTTCCTTTACCCTTGACTCCATTCCCCTGTCTCCTTCAAGCCTTGCTTCAGCAATCATCTTCCTCTCTTATCTATTTCTCTCTGTCTCTGTCTCTCTCTTTCTCTCCTATTTCTCCTCTTCTCTACTCTACTCTTCTCTCTGTCTCTCTGTCTTTCTGTCTCTCTCTCTCTCTCTCCCCCCTCCTCCCACCACAACCACCCCCCCACCCTCACTCCCTATTGGCTTCTTTCCATTTGCCTGCAAACATGATAGATCTACACAGTACTGAAAGAACCTTCTGTTGACTCATCCACCTTCTACTCTATCTCTTTCCCCCTTCAGAGAGAAATCTTGAAAAAACAGTCCGCAGCCAATGCCTTCATTTCTTCACTATCTAATTTTGCCCCAGTCCCTTGTAATGTGTCTGACTCCCATCTCTCAACTGAAATTGCTCTTTCGAGGGTCACCAGTGACTTACTTCCTAACTGCCAAGTTCAATAGCCTTAGTTTAGTCTTCACCCTTCTACACCTTTACACATCATGTCACATGATCAAGTTATCCTTTGGGGCCTTTAAGACTCAGCACTCTGCTGCTTGTCTTTGTCTCTGTCTAAATTCTCCTTTTCTGTTTCCTTTGCTGATTCTCAAATCTTTAGCCCAAACTCTTAAGGTAGATATTCCCCCAAGGTTTAGAGCTCTTCCTTTTTCTCTCTACACTGCCAACCCTTTCCCTCAGCAATGTCATTAATTCTCACTGGCAAAATCCCCTGACTTCTGACCACAAACACACCTCAGAGATATAGCAGGTTTGGTTCTAGACCACTGCAATAAAGTGAAAATTTCAATAAATTGAGTCATGTGAATTTTTTGGTTCCTCAGTGCATATACAAACTATGCTTACACTATACTGTAACTTATTAAGTGTGAAGTAGGATTATGCCCCCAGAAAATATATGTAACTTAATTTAAAAACACTTTATTGATAAAAAATGCTAACCATCATCTGAGCTTTCAGTGAGTCAGAATCTTTTTGCTGGTGGAGGGTCTTGCCTCGAAACTGATGACTGCTGACTGATCAGGTGGGGGTTGCTGAAGACTGGGGTGTCTGTGGCAATTTCTTAAAATAAGAAAACAATGAAGTTTGCTGCACCCTTTACTCTTCCTTTCACTTGAACCCTTAGAGGCCATTGTAGGGTTATTAACTGTCCTAATTTCAATATTAGGAAATAGGGAGGCCTGAGGAGAGGGGAGAGACAGGAAATGGCTGGTCAGGGGAGCCATTAGAACACACAGCTTTTATTGATTAAATTTGTTGTCTTAGATGGGCTAGGTCTGTGGCACGTCAAGACGATTACAACAATAATCAAAGATTACTGATCACAGATTGCCATAACAGATGTAATAATAATAGTGAGTTTAAAATATCATGAGAAATACCAAAATGTGACATAGAGACCTGATATGATCACAAGCTGTTGGAAAAAATGGAACAAATATACTTGCTTGAAGTTGGGTTGCCAAAAACCATCAAGTTGTAGGGGGGAAAACCCAATATCCTAAAGCACCATAAAATGAAGTATTCCTGTACCAGGAGCCCCTGGCCTCTGATAAAGTCTCAGAAGGTTTGGTCAAAGACGTTGCTGTTGCCAACTTTGACACAAAATATCATCAAGCACTTTTCAGTCTTCTCTCTGCCCAAGACTCTATCATCAATACAATACAAAACAATAAGCAAGGATAAATAAGGCATCTGTTGTGTTCTAGGCACTAGAGACACAAAGATAAAACAAAAACAGCCCTTGCCCTCAGGGAGCTTACTTTGTACTGTGGGGATACATGTAAACAAATAGGCATGTATGATAATTTGAGGAGAGAGTTCTGATAACCAAGGGAAGGCCCTCCTTAGGAGACAGGACAGGATCTGAGCCTTGAAGGAAACTGGAGCTTCTCAGAAGCACATATGAAGAGGGAGCACATTCCAGAAATGGGAGACAAACTATCCATTGGGAGAGGGGCAGAATGGAGTATGAAATTCTAAAAACAAGAGGTAGGTGAGTTTGGCTGAAATGCAGGGTACTAGGAGGCAAGATGCAAAGAGCCTGCAAAGATAGGCAAGAGTATCTATGAAGGGCTTTAAATGCCAAGCCGAGGATTTTGTGTTTTATTCTAATGGCAACAAGGTCCCATTGGGGTTTCTTGAGGGAGGGAGTGATGTGGTCAAAATTGGTACTCTAGCAAGATTAAGTTAGCTCTTTGTGGGAGAATGGATTGGAAAGGGAAGAGTTTGGAGTCTTAAAATTCCAATTGGGAGGCTGTTGCAAGAGTCAATCAATAGGGCTGGTTAGGTGGCGCAGTGAATAGAGCACCTGCCCTGCAGTCAGGAGGACCTGAGTTCAAATCCAACCTCAAACACTTAACACACTAGCCATGTGACTTTGGGCAAGTCACTTAACCCCAGTTGCCCTACCTTCTCCTTCTGGAAAGCAAAAAAAAAAAAAAATGTCAATCCAATATCATTTATTAAGTGCCTGTAATGGGGATAAAAAGTCAAAAGTGAGATAGCCCCTGTTTTTAAGGCACTCCAAGGAGATATAACATATTCACAGGTAAGTAAATAAAGGATATATACAAATAAAATTGTCTAGGTAAGAGGTGATGATCTGGAGAGTTCTTATCTGTTTGTCTTGCACTGTCTTCTTACTCTTGGCTTCCTTGCATCTAGGCTCTCACCTCTACAATTTAATCACCATTTCTGTCAAAGTAATCTTCCTAAAACATAGGTTACTGGTCTACTCAAAAATCTTCAGTGGCTCCTTATGAGTCATAGAATCATAGGATTCTATGTTGAGAGCTGGAAGGGACCTCAGAGGTTTTTAGACCAAACCTATCATTTTATGGATAAAAAGCCAAGGCCCAAGGAAACTTAGGACTTCCTATGGTTGCCCAGGGAATTAAGTATCAGAGGCAGGATTTTAACTTGAGTCCTTTGACTCTCCATAGGTTCCTACAGTGGAAGATACCATCCCCTGGGGGAGCACAAGAAAGATCTAGTGGGACAAAGTAGCCTGGGGTGATGCAAATTTAAAAAAAAAAAAAGCTAAAGGGTTAAAGTAGATTTCCAGGGGGACACTGAGTAATTTTTTTAAAGGGGCCAGTAAGTCAAATAAGTTTAGGAACTTCTGCATCTAGACTTTATGCTCTGGATTCAGATTCAGAGGAAAATATCCTAGGACCTCCAAGGATACTTAGGAATAGTAATACTCCCAAGACCACGGTCCTGCTTCCATCCCTATGTCCATAGCCATCAATGAAACAAGCAATCACTCTGGAAACGGGCCCACTTTCCATGCAACCACCAACATCAATTCCGATCAATTGCCACCATTAGAAGGTAAGCCCTTAGAGCAGCATCAGACCCATCTCCTGACCACTGGTCCTGCTTCCAATTTACTCTCCACAGCCATCATCCCAGGAAGTAAGTCCCATGAAGATGTGGTCTGGCAACTGGTTCTGTGAGTACTGGAACCCCTGTCTCCTCAGCAGCCGCAGCCACTAAAGATCCAGAAAATAAGGGTTTTTCTACCAAAGTTTTTGACACTGTCGAGTGATTCAACATTGGAAATGGATATGATTATCCATAATTTATTACCATTTGCTTTTCCACTGCCCCCTGGTCCTTTTCCATCTGAATTGTGGTTGAAACCTATCTGTGCTATCTCCTCATATTAGTATGTGAGCTTCTTGAAAGCAAGAGCTATCTTGCTTTTCTGTTTCTTATTGCATTTGCTATTGGTTTCCCTCGTGCTTAGCACAGTCCTTTGCAGGAGTAAGTGCTTAATAAATGCTTTTCCATTCATTTTTTCTTTAGGACAAAAAACCAAAACACTCACCTTGGCATTTAGAACCCTCCATATTCTGGTGCCAATTTACTTTTTCAGACATATTTCATATAACTCACCCGTTAGCACTCTGCATTTGTAGCAGCAAGCACCCCAAGCATCCTCAGGGTTGCTGCCACTACAGGTTCTTAGATCTGCTTTGTTAAAGGAAAGCAACTCAAAATGAGTTAACAAGCTTATTTTAATCAGTCAAATATGTATCATTTACCTCGTTCAGGGGAAAAAGGTCAGCACCCCGAACTTCAGAGTATTCAGACAGAATTATCAAGACAAAAACAGATCAAGTAGACAGATATCCAAACTGTCCAACCATTACATCCATACCAAACAACATATGGGTTTCAAAGCCTCTGGACAACGGCTAGCCCAGAGTTTCATCAAATCATAGAACCCTTCTCAAAGTGAGTCCCAAAACAAAGCTACACATCAGGGCTTAAATAGCCTTCTCCTGGCTCAGAGAATGTAACAACCTTATTGACTCATTGGCCAATCAAGAAGTATCTACTGAAAAACAAGCCTCCCACCTCAGGCTCCAGTTGCACTTTAGCCTAGGGGCAGGGAAGATCTTAAAAATTTACATTCCCATTACAGCATTCCACCCAAATTGACCAACCTATCTTTCCTAGATTTGACATTCCATCTCCCATTTCCATGCCTCTGCTCAGGCTATTTCCCATGCCCAGAATGTACTCCTTCTTCATCATCCCCTCTTAGAATCCTTGGCTTCTTCAGAGATCATTTCAGGTACCATCTCCCACATTGTCTTTCATATTCTCGTCCTCCTCCCACTCCCATCCCTCAGCTTCAAATTCTTTTGTATTTCTTAATCTATGTATGCCACAACTTCTAGTAGAAAATGTAAGCTCCTTGATTGTTTTTTGTCATTTCATTTAGACTTTTGTATCTCTAGGACCAAAGCACAGCGTCTTTCACAATAGGCATTTAATGAATGCTTGTTGATTTGACCTGAATTGAACACATACAACTCTGCAGTTGCAATATAATGTACCAACCTGAACACCTGCCCAGATTCTCTGGCTCCCCCAACTTATGGCTTTAACTATTAGTTCTACATATGTGGCTGCCAAATTTACGTCTTCAACCCTGAGCACCCTCCCGAGCTCCAGCCCCACATCCCTTACTTCCCACAGAACAACTCTACCTGGGTAACCCATTAAACACTTCAAAGTCAACATACACATCTGAGCTTATTATTTTTCCCCCAGATCTGCTCTTCCTTATAACTTATGCTTTCTACCAGGGGCACATCTTTCTATCTATCTATTCACCATTCAGTCATTCTCTAATGTTTAAAAAACAACAACTCTGGAGTTATCTCTGACTTTTACTTCTCTCTGGTCATTTCTATCCAATTAATTACCTAGTCTAGCTGATGGTATCTCTGCAATATTCAATCATTCATGTCTCCATTGGTGTATAGAGTTGACTGTTGTTATCAACATTAATGAGACTAGCAAGTCTGTCAGGAGCTCTCCCACTAAAGAAATTTAGGGAAGCTGCAGATTTGGCCTCAAACAATTAGGGTTAAAAAAGACTTGTATAAATAAGCACACGGTTTAGTGAGTGTAACAAATCCAAAAGCACTTTGTCAAGCCCAATATCTATTGTTCATACAACCCATGGTCCAGGGTCCAAAATTCTGAGCTGACAGAGATCAGGTTCAATCTTAGGGACCTCTCAAAAATCCTATCTGGGGGCGGCTAGGTGGTGCAATGAGTAAAATGCCAGCCTTGGAGTCAGGAGGACCCAAGTTCGGTTCCAGCCTGAGATACTTAACACCCACACAAAAAAACTAGCCGTGTAACCTTGGATAAGTTACTTAACCCCAATTGCCCTTCAAAAAAAAAAAGTCCTATCTCTTTGTCTTTGCCCCCATCCAAAGTTCTCTCTGGGAAATTTCACAACAGTTCTCAAACATGACTCATGTCTAGATTTTCATAGATATGGATAGGAAGATCCTTGGCTCTTAGGCAAGAATTCAGGGTAACAGTGATTATAAGTTATAGGATAATTTTTATTTCACCTTACAAAAAATGTAAAACAAAACCAAACCAAAAGACTCACAGTAGCCCCAAAACAATAAGTACAATTCTACCTCTCCAGCAAGTCATACCTTCTTCCTAGGTCCTATATAGTTCCTCAGACTCACAGCACCAACTTTTTATTTTTTTTCTTCTTGAAAGGGAAATTAACTTGAAGTTGCTAGAAAGACCATTTTATGACATTCCAGTGAATACCACTTTTAATCCCAGGAAAGCATATAGGAGTCCAGCTTTAAACTATTATCCTAAGAGCAAAGACTCCCCAGTCTAGTGGAATTAACTTAGAGGTTATGAAGAGGCAACCATTCCCTCTCCCATCCAACCTACATTGTTCAAATAACTCACAGTAGCCATAGCAACCAAAGTCTAGTTTCTTTCCTCCTTATTGTGGCATATCCTTTTATGCTCCTCCAGGTAGGGGCCCTGTATAATCCACTTTTCCTAAAGAGACCAACACTGTCACTTCTCTCACCAGAAAACTAGATTCTAGGATCCTCTTCTATAAAACTGATACTATCCTGGCATTCTTTCTGTATCTAGAAGATTAGGTCATAGTCCTCTCAAGCCTGGGGTTCTCTAAAGAAACACAACTGAGGCTGACACTATCAGGGAATTCCCTCTACTTTCTTTACAAGACTGAGTTTCCAAACTCAGTCAATAAGTATGTTTTAAACATTTATTATGTGTTAGGCACTGAACCAAGTGCTGAGGATACAAAGAAAGGTCAAAAAACAAATGGTACTTGCCTTCAAAGAGCTCACATTCTAATTGGAGAGATAATGAAACAACTGTGTACACACAAGTAACATATAACATATGGTAGGTATCTCAGAAGGAAGGCACTAGGAACTCAGCGTCATCCAGGAAATTCCTCTCTACTCTACATCCAGAAGACTGGGGTTCAGGAAGTCCCACCACTCAGCCATGTGGTTCCCCTTTCCATAGTTTTCATTTCTCTGTGTAAGACATTTGTTACTGTACCTCCATAATTAGGCCAAGAATTTGGTGTCTAGGAGTTCTCATCTAGGACCACATTTGGAAGAACACATGCAACTGCAGTGTTCCTCTGTTCCAAGGTAATACTGATTTCCAAGAAGAAGGTCATTTGCATGCACTGTCTTTTCCCTCATCCCCCAACCAAGGTGTCCATAGCCACTCTAACCTCTGCTTTTCTCTGGTTCTTTACAAAAAAAAAAAATGGAAAAGGAAAGCTCTGTAATGCATCTCCTTTTTCATAGACCCAACACAAAGAGGAGACCCCAACCCACAAAAGTCGGAGCTGACCAATTTATCCCCATCCAGTGAAATTTAGGGAGGTATCCGCAAACTAAGGTGTCAGGATATATTGGCTAGGAGGCTGAACTTGGTTCAGATCCTGTCTCTTACATTTAATAACTGTGTAACCCATAACAAATCATTTGACCTCCCTGACCCTCCATTTCCTTGTCTGTAAAATGAGGGGATTGGACTAGATAATCGCTAAGGCCCCTGGAAGCTCTAAATCAATGCTCTTATGATTCATGTCCTCAATGAGCTATTGCTGGGCATGCCCCGGTAGATGTCCCCCGGTCTCTTCAATGAGATGGTCATTGGGTGTGGAGGATAGAGCCCTGGACTGATCAAGGAAGACATGAGCTTAAATCTGGCCTCAGAGACTTACTAGCTTTGTAACCCTAAACAAATCACTTAACCTCTGTCTGCCTCAGTTTCCTCAACTGTAAAATAGAAATAATCATAGCAACTACCTCACACATGAGGAATGAATGAGGGAATATTTGTAAATTGCTTCGAATAGGGCCTAGCATGTAGTAGACTCAATAAATACTTACTGACTGATTGACTGAAATCCCTTTATTATCCCTGCCCTTAGTGGCTCCAAATTCTTGGTTCTTAAACCCAAAACCTCACTTCCTTCCTGTCCCCTCCTACATAGTTGTGATCCTGGTTCTGACTCAGCTCCCCTTCATAAATCATGACTCTCTCTCTTTCTGGTCTTTTCAGCTCTACACAGCCTGCCATTCCTGCCATTGGTTTTGGCTTCTAAATTAGACACTTCTACCTAACACCTCTATTCCCATCTATCCCAGGATCTTTATTCCCCACTACCAACTTCCATCTGCTCTTACTGCTTACCTCTGCACTCCCCACATTCCCTATCTGCCTGCCCTGGAACTTCCTGCTCCAAAGTGAGAAGGTTCTTCTCAACACAATGGAATCAGTGAAACAGCAATTACTGCCACCACCCTGGGACAGGGCCCAGTTACCACTCACCATGATTTTTGCAATATGCTCCCTCTAACAGATCTTCCCACCTTCACTCCCTTTCCTCTCCTGACCATCCTTCATACCACTGCCAGACACACTGGCCCTGTGCTAAAATCTTGTCCTGTCAATCCTGGGCTCAAAATCCCGCAAAGACTTCCCATTGCTTACTGAGTAAATTTAACATTCCAGTGACCAGCATTCAAGACCTATCATCAAACTGAGAGTTAGAAAGATGAAAGCTGTATTTCAAGAAAATTTATATTTTGGCAGGTTATAAGATCAGAGAGGGGAGATGATTGAACAATTTGACACTTAGAGTAAGATGACTGGGTTCAAGTTCTGCCTTCAATAAGGATATGTGACCTTGGGCAAAAATCTTCATCTCTACTTAGTTTCCTTATTATTAAATGAGGAAGTTGGAGTAGATAAGAGGTTATTAACCTAGGACTAATAAATTTGACTGTTGTTTTTTTAAGTTGATAACTATATTTTATTATAATTGGTTTGCTATGTAATTCTATGTATTTTATTTTATGCATTTAAAAACCATGTTCTGAGAAGGGGTCCATAACCTTCACCAGACTGCCCAAGGGACCCACAAGAAGTCCTGGACTAAATGACCTCTGAGTTCCTTTTCCCCTCTAAATCTACCATCTCAGAGTTTGATGGCTATTGAAATAGTCTAGTCTAGATGCAAAGGGACTGAATTAGGGTGGTGAAAGTGACAAAAGAAAAGAAGGTACATATGAGAAAAACATAGCACGATAATGTAATGATAACTTTGGGGGAAAAGTTTAGCTGCTGCCCAAAAGGGAAAATTTTCCAGAGGCAGCTTTCAAAATGTCTCTTCCAAATTTACTTTCCAATTATTTATTTGAATTTTGGGAACCATCTCTGCTACCTGCTAAGTAGAGCGTCTATGTTTGCACTTCTCTGTGACTGAGCCCCCCTCTGTCTGCCTCTGAGTCTCTTGGCACCAAGTCCAATGTGCAATTATCGAATTCTTTGCCATCTTCAGACACTGCCTAATATCAAGTCTCATCGCATGACCACACATCCAGGAAGTGAAAGCAACTGTCTCTCACTAACTGGAATTTCATTTACAATTTGAGGTTGAGTCAGTTTGGGAAAGGCACTACCATGGTATCTGAGCAATAAAGCCATTTGTGGTAAAAGGATATGGCTATGCAAATTGCAGAGTTCCCTCTTATTAGCTTATGTTTCTTAAAATAAGCTTTTTTTCCCCCCTAACTAGATAAGGGGTAAAAACTCCGCCCTCCCCCCCCCCCCAATCTGGCCAAAACTCCATTTGAAGAACAAATAGCAAAGCACTGATCTCCTCCTTGCATTACTGTGCTTTGGGTAAACTTCAGATCTGGAAAGAAATTTACGTCTACAACTTAGATGGCATATTTTAGTTATGCCTACCCTGGAAAGTTGTGCAGATTGAAAAAAAAAAAAACATATATATAAGTATAGTAGGGAGAAGGGAAAGGAGCAAAAGGGCTCCCACTTCACTGGGAGTCCGAAGATGTGAGTTTCATTTCGAGTTCTGCTGCATAACAGTAGCGTGACTCTAAACAAAGCATAACTTCCCTGATCATCAGTCTACTCGGCTGATCCTCGGCTGATCATTGATTGCAAGCTGGAAGAGACCTTAGAAGCCTCCTACTTCAATTCCTTTACTTTACAGATGAGGAAACAGACCTGGAGAGGTTCAGTGACTTATCCAGTCACACAAGTAGTAAAAATCAGAGGCAAGATCTGAATCCAGGTCTTCTGACTCCAAAGGAGCTAACTATTCTTTCTGCTATCCCAGGCAGAAGAGCACTTGTCCTTTTTCCTGTTGATTTAACCTCTAAAGTCTCCACACCTTTTTATTCCTTATAATTCCCATCCACACCTTTCCTAAATTCTTTGTGGAGAATCCACTTGACATTCTGAAATCCTTCTCTAATTATTTTGCTGTTTTGTGTTTATCTGTGACCGGCAGTCTTGGATAATTCAGGAGGAACTGAGTTCAAATCCTGCCTCTGATGTGCACTAGTTGTATGACTCTGGGTAAGTCACTTACCCTCTTAGATGTTGTCATTGAATCACTTTTCAGTCATATCCAACTCTTCATGACCCCCTTTGGGGTTTTTTCTGCAAAGATACTGGAGAGGTTTGCCATTTCCTTCTCCAACATATTTTACAGATGAGGAAACTGAGGCTAACAGTGTTAAGTGATTTACCCAAGGTCATCCAGCTAGTATCTGAGGCTGAATTTGAACTCGGGGAGATGAATCTTCCTCATTCCAGGCTGGGCAATCTATCTACTGTGCCACCTACCTGCCACATATTATCTTAGGGCTCAATGCAGCTCTTTAAGAGTCTAAGAGAAGATGCCAACCTGTATTGGTAAAGGGAATTTCCTCAACACAAGTGCCATATTCCATCAGTCCAGTTGCCAGTCTCTGAATATTATTTCTCACTTGTGACATGACTCAACCATCTCCTTCTCCAGTCATACCGATCCTTGATAATTACTTTTTTTTTTTTTTGCTACATCTCGTGTACAAGGCATCTTTGGTAATATGCTCCAGTCTGCTTCCACCCACCTTGTGTCTTCTTCCCATTGACCTTTGGGTCAACTGAAATTTTGATTCCACTGAGATGGTGTTATTCTATGATTCACAGCATCTCTAAAAGAATACTGGTATTTTTTTTAATGAACTTTTGCAGTAATATGCAACTAAGAATGACCAAACATTCTTTGCAAACCTTAAAAGCACCTACATAAAGCAGGCTCAAGTCCCATATCTGACATACTCTGTCTGTATGACCTCCCGGACAACTTCAAGTTACAGAACAATTATCAATCAATCTGTCCTGGTATAGGATTTCTCCTACTGGCAGTCTTACACTGATGAAATCACACATCCAGTCTCCAAGACTCACCAATGTCAGATGGTATCTTTAACCCATCTCCAACTAATCTATCACCTCATCAACATTAACGAGGGTGAATATTCTTTTCACTGATGCAGATTGCAACCCACCAATGCTCACCCACCTGAGCAATTCTCCACATCCTTTCACAAATTTACCCCATAACTTTCACAAGTGGTACACTGGTAAATGTTTAACAACCTGCCCCATGTAGGGGGAATATAGCACAACCTATTCTTAGGTTTAATCTTCATTATTAACATGTTCTCCATCGCTTTCTTAAGTCTAGAAACAATAAATCAAGCCTTGATTTGTAGTGTTTACCAATTTCTGAGCTGTGAATTCTCTCTCTGAAAATTGAACAAGCAGTTCTGGAGAGTTGGTTCATGCTGGCTCCAGCACCCCCTGGGGTACACCCAGCGTGCTGAAGCCCTCCTAAGATTCTCCTGACATTATGTACACACGAGTGAAACATGCAAGGTGATCCAGGGTCCCTCACTCTTGCTGCATGGTCAACCCATCATTCTGTCATTGTTGTTGTTACTTGTCTCTCTGAAACCATCCTTTACTCTTTAATCTGTTTCCATCCTGTGGCAGCCTGCTCATGTATGCCATGCCCCTCTCCATCATCCCCTGGATAATCCTCCACTTCAATTCTTTTTTTTTGGGGGGGGGTGTCTTTTTGGAGGAGGGAAAGCAGGGCAATTGGTGTTAAGTGACTTACCCAAGGTCACACAGCTAGTAAGAATCAAGTGTCTGAGGTCAGATTTGAATTCAGGCCCTCCTAATTCCAGGACTGGTGATCTATTCATTGAGCCACCTAGATTCCCTCCATTTCAATTCTTTAGAGACTTTATTACTCCATCATTTATAGCAATAAAATATTACTGGAAAAATACTGGCATTGGGGGTGACTAGGTGGTGCAGTGAATAGAGCACCAGACCTGGAGTCAGGAGGACCTGAGTTCAAATCTGGCCTCAGACACTTAACACTTACTAGCCATGTGACTTTGGGCAAGTCACTTAACCCCAATTACCCTATCTTCCCCCCTCCAAAAAAAAAATACTGACTTTAAAATATAGCCCTGTTGTTATCATTATTATCTATATTAATAATAGCATTATCTAATTTTATGAGCATCATCCATACAGAGGCAATAGTAGAAAGACTGCTTTGAAGTCAACAAACCTGGGTTCAAATTTTGCCTCTCTCACTAACTACCTGTGTTATCTTGGAATATCATCTCAATGTGCCTCAGTTTCCTCATACATAAAATTAGGAAAAGCAAGAATAATGGTTAGTCAGCCTCAAAACTAGGAAGATCTGTGTTCAAGCTCCTCTTCTGATGTGTACTGACAGTTTGACCCTGGGCAAACCACTTAATATTTCAAGGCTCTTGAGAACTCTTGAAGACTATAAGGTATTAATATGCACGGGTTAATGGAGGTTCCTTATTAGGTAGAAAATCACAGGCTCTATCCCAATCTATATTATTATTATTTTTTTTAAGCAATTGGGGTTAAGTAACTTGCTCAAGGTTACACAGCCAGTTATTTCTGGATGTGGTGCTAAGTATCTGAGCCCGGATTTGATCCCCAGATCATCCCCACAATGGGGCCAGTGCTCTTACTCGCTGAGCCACCTGGCCACCCCTATCAATCTATATTATTATTGAAAATGATAATAATAATAGCAATATCATCTAATTTTCTGAACATCATATGTTATAAAGAGACATTGTAGTACAGGAGAAAGGGGACTGGCTTTGAACTAATGGTACCTGGACAAGTTTGTCACTTGAGAGAATTGTGGGAATTGCGTGATCCAAACTAACTCCATCTTGTAAAACTGATTCTATTTTGAGACCTAAATTTCATTTTTTCTGGTAAACTCCATCTGCTTGCTAATTGTGGGAATTGAGTGAAAACTTGTTTCACACCTGGAAAAGTCCACCTGCTTGTTTCCCCCTCTTTCAATTCTTAAACTCACTTGCCCCTCTCCAAACTTGGAAAGCCCCTAATCTTTCCTCCAATTAGAATCAGATGGCCTAATCTTTATATTCTGGTTTATATCTTGTCAATTGTTTTGTTTTAATGCATGAAAATATGTCTCCCCCTGTATTCAGGGTCTGATACCAAGCTCAGGAGGGCTGGTTCCAATTTGTTATGTAATTGGCATACATTGATTAATAGCTTGGAAGTTCGAACCTTTATTTCCTCAGTTATTTCAGATTCCACCCATCACACTTATTACCTATTACTCTGGGCAAATCACTTAAACTCTTTGGGTCTCAGTTTCCTTTTCTGTAAAATGAAAGAGTTGAACTGAATGGTTTCTGAGGTTCCTTCCAGTTCTAAATACATAATCCTATGATTTCACTAACATTATAGATGATGGATAGATAGATAGAAAAATATATCAACAGAAAATAGAAAAACAAATAGACAGACAGACAGATAGATAGATAGATTGATTGATAGATTGATAGATACATAGATACATAGATAGACACATAGATAGAAGCATGGATAGATTGATATTCAGGTCCATTCTAGCTATCTGAGTACTTAAAGAAAGCTTTCACCAAGGAGTCAGAGAGGTCATTAATATTTAAAGCAGTAAGTCTTTATTATGGTGTTTTAACTCCCATAACTTATGTTAATGTATGTTAAAAACCTAACTTTAAAAGCCTAGAAGCAGGAGCCTGAGGGAACTGGGAAGAGAAAAGAACTTCACAGCAAAGGATATCAAGAGGTATCAGTCATTGGAGAGTTTTAGGTGAGGTAGTGTTCAGGCCACAGGAAGGTAAAGAAGGTTGCTAAACAAAGTTCCTGCAAGGGGTCACCTTCAGACTTAGCAATCTGAGTTCTGCTCTTCTCTCATTACACTGGCTGATGGGTGGGTCCTTTACCATCTCCATTCCCAGGTGTGATATGATATGTATGATCTCTGAAAGAGGCAAGGGCCACTGGATTTATAAAGGGGAGTGAGTGTAGGGAGCTGGCAAGTTTTGCATTTTTTTATATCATAAAGGAGTTGCCAGGGGAAGTCCTTCACTGTATGAGCATGAAACATGGAAACTTCCAGAGGTTTACAGGGAAAAAAAGAAAAAGAGGAAGAAAGGATGGGTCCAGAAGAGAGGTGAATATTGCAAGAAAGATTAGACAGACACAGAAAGACACAGATAAACAGGGAAAGTGACAATAAAGAAGAGGCAGGGAGAGAGAGAAATAGAGAGAGGAAATGTAGACAGAAAAGAAAATCAGAGAGAGAAATAGAAAGATATGTATGTATGCAAATATATGTTAATAGGGAGGGAGAGAGAGAGATAGAGGAGAGATGGGAGAAAGGTTGTTGGACTATCACAATGGACTAAATCAGTGTGCTGAGGTCTGGGGTGCTGGAACCCCAAAATTCAAGGGCAAGCAATGCATATCCTGCTTTGAATGAATTCGACTCCACCTTTCTTTTAGCCAAAGACAAAGTTTATTAGAACACCAGTGAATGGGAGAGGTGAAAATTTCTTGGCCTATATCCTAAAGTCTAGTAAGGTTTTGGGGGGGCTACAGGCCTGAGTTTCAGTTTCACCCTTCCCCCTTCTTTACTACTGTCAATCAGCCTTAAGCCCTTCAGGAATTTTAGGAATCTCTTAGGGCCCTTCCCCCTTCTTCACTTTGGTGTTTGCCAAATAAGGATAGGTACACTTGGATCATCTAATCCTTTTTCCTTGTTCTTTGTCCTTTTTTGTGGCCAGATTGTAAGCCTGCCTCCCAGCCAATGGGAGAAGGGACAGCAGTGGGAGGGGGCAGACTGTGTTAGGTATAAATTTTTGGTGTTTTCTGTAACATGCCTCATTCCGCTGGTTCATACTGGTGGAAGGGATGCCCTCTTCCCACCAGAACTGAATAAAACTTCCTGTTCTTTTCTCAAGATATTTCTGACTTTTAATTTTTTGGGTAGAGGATTTTGGGGGTATCTATACCCCACACACCAGTCAGGATGGGAAAGATTTTAAGAATCGGTCATATTTGTGACACTTGTATTGACAAGGGGGCCAGATTGAATCTGAGAGTTGGCCAGACTGTTAAGGAATCTGAGCATTTTAAAGGGGGTAAGATGGATCATATATACAGAAGAACATAGAAAGTCTAGACATGATCTAGGAGTGGCCAAATAGTCTGGGGAGACTGAGAGGTAACAGAGAAGGACCAGGAAGGGCCAGGTGCCCCAGGAGAGCACCAAGAACCTGGGGTACTGTAGCTGCAAGCACCCTAGTGTCCCCAGGGTGGCTGCCAACACAGGTTCTTAGATCTGCTTTTCTAAAGGAAAGCAGCTCAAAATGGGTTAACAATCTTGCTTTAGTCAATCAAACATATCATTCACTTAGCTCACGGGAAAAAGATCAGCACCCTGAACTTCAGAGTATACAGACAGAAACATTTCAAGCAAACAGGCCTCCAGTTACATCCATACCAAATCACAGTTACCAGAGAGGGAAGCATCAACATCTGGGTTTTTCAAAGCCAGGACGCTCTTAATGGCTGCCCAGAGTATCATCTCCTCAAATCACACAACACTTCTCAAAGTAAGCCCCAAAACAAAGCCTCTCATCCGGGATTATATAGCCTTCTCCTAGGTCAGAGAATGTAACAACCCTCTTGACCCACTGCCCAATCACAAAGTACCAAGGTGTGGGCGTTCCTGAAAAACAAGCCTCCCACCACAGGCTCCAGGTGCACTTAATCTAGGGGCAGGGAAGATCTTAAAAATTTACATTCCTATAACAGCTACCAGGAAGAGGTCTAGATGGAATTAAGGAGTGGTGGTCTATGATAGGACCAGGTGAAGACCAGGAGGGCCACAATGAAAGGGCAGTTAGAAGGATTATACTGAACCGAGCCTCAGGCAAATGCCAGCGGCATTTGGGAGAGTTCAGTGGAAGTTGGGGAAATAAGGATTATGTTTTCCAGGGCCCATAGTCATCAAATTAGCTGTTCACCCAGCTATATGTCAGAATATAAGCAATATGCATTTTCCATAGACTTTATTCTTTTGAAGTGTGGACCATGGTGATGATCTTTTCTTGAATAATTATGGATTGTCCTGAGGAGATTTTGTAGTTTTTTCAGGCTCAATGTAATTAGTACCATGCCACCTGTATGCAGAAGTACACCATTGTAACTCAGGGGAAATCATTTCACATCCCTGGGCCTCAGTTTCTTCATCTGTAAAATGAGGGGATTGAATGAGAGAAGGTCTCTGAAGCTCCTTCCAGATTGAAAGCTAAAATCCTATGATAGTCTAAGAGATGAATAGGGAATTCTTTTGCTTGGACTTTGCTACTCAAGGCCCTGAGTCACTCCCACTAGATCGGGACCCAGACCAGGTTAAAGCTTTTAAGACTTTGAAAACTAAACTGACCACCACTCCAGTATTAGCTCTACCAATCTAGAAAAACCTTTCACTCTGGTTGATGATAAAAGGAGAAGACAGGCTTTGGGAGTTCTAAATCCAGTCCTTAGGACCCAAACCCAGACAGGTTGCCTATTTTTCAAAACAATTTGACTCCGTGGCTGCTACAGCCATTTTAATTGAGGAAGCTTTTAAACTTACACTTGGCCAGCCCCTGAAAGTTCCGACTCCCCATAGAGTTCAGAGCATCCTGGAAGCAAAGGGCCACCAGTGGCTGACTAGCCACAAGCTCACCAAATATCAAGCTTTGCCCTTAGATACCCCTGACCTCATCCTTCAGGTGTGCCATACATATACTTAACCCAGCAACCCTCCTCCCAGACAGTGCCCATTCAGACATCCTGGTTCATGATTGTGAAAAGACCTTGGACTGTGCTTATGCTAGTTGATCTGATCTAAGATGTTCTCCTCTCCCGAACCCTGAAGCAGTTTGGTAAACAGATGGATCAAGCTTTATTGAACAAGGGGCTAGGAAAGCTGGGTATGTAGTGGTCAGCCTCTACCAAACCATAGAGGCCAAACCCCTGCCCTTGGGACCTCTGTCCAGAAGAAGGCAGAATTAATAGCACCCACTGGAGCCCTAGAGCTAGGGGAAAATAAAAGAGTAAAATTTTTTGCTAATTCAGGATATGCTTCCATGTTCTACATGCCCATGGAGCACTTTGGAAAAAAAAGGGGATATCTGACAGCAAAAATCTCTCCTATCAAACATGCCTTTTTATGTTTGGGCTTTTCCATAGTCATCCTTCTTATCCCTTCTCTATACTATATTGCCTGTTTGTTCCTCCTTTGCTTAATCTCCTTGCTAGGTTTGTCTCCTCCAGGATTCAAGCCATCCACTTCCAGATGACTGCTCAGGCTATGTACCCTTTGAATGGGACCCAGAGAGGCAGGGACAGCTCTACATCCCTTGCCAGGAAGAAGCAATTTCAGAAGCTTTTACCCCAAAGGAATTTGGATCCCATTTGTTTGAGAGGGGAATGATGGGTATGGGCTCTGGGAACCACCTTGAACCTTCCCACTGGATCTTGAATTCACTTGAGGTCATAAGCCTCCCATTATCACTATAATTGAAACTCTGTTACCTTAAACCTAACCTAGTTCTCCATGATCTGTTGTCTCCAGGAAGCCTTCAGCTAGCTCCCACCCTTGATGCTACCCAAGTATCTATGACCAAATCTGTTACCCTTAAACTAGCTTAGCCCTCTATTGTCTCTTACATCTGGATTGCCTCTGGCTGCTTCCCACCCTTAATCCCATCAAAATTCTATTCACTTGGTTCCTGGAGTCCAGTCTCAGTCCCATCAAGATCCTCTTTAGACTCCTCAAGACCCTTCCTAGACCCCTCTTCCCAGACTACAAGACTACTCCTAGATTCCTCCAACAGTCTTTCTATATATAAGATCCATCTTGCCTCCTGAAGGTGTTCAGATTCTATCTAGCCTGACAAAGGCTTAAGGTTCAATCTGACCCCTCATATTAGCAATGCAAATGCTCAGGCTCCTTCAGAGTCTACCCAATATGGTGAATCTTTAATAAACCTTACTTTTCTTTGACTGAGAGAAGAATTAAGTTAAATTCATTTGACAGGACCCAGTGTGTCGGTATTTTGGGGTCTCAAACATCTCTAAACCTAAATGTATTAAGTACTTCCTTCTACTATGTATCTTGCATCCAACCTCTTCTCTCCACTCACACATCCAGTACCCTGGTTCAGACCTCCCTCACCTCTTCACTGGTCTATTGCAATAGCTTCCTAATTGGCTGCCCTCCTTCTCCAGTCTCTCAAATCAATACAAAGAGCATTTATCAAGTGATTACTGGCATCCCAGCATTGTACTAAGCACTGGAGATACAACAGAAGTTAGAAATACAGTATGTCCCCTCGGGGAGCCATGTGCTCTTAGCCACCATATTTCCAGGCTGGGAGAAGAGTGGTCACTCTTCCACACCATCACAGGAAAGGTTCAAGGAGTTGTGACATGCTGACCCAATGGGAAGGGGGAAGAAGGAGCCAGATAGCTGATTCATTCCCTTTAAGGTCCAATGAGTAGACCATCCTCTTGTGTGAAACTTTGAAATAGCCTCCCCTTCTCAGCTGTCACAGGATAGGGGACCAAGATGCTCCTAGGATTTTCTGTGTTAACCCATAGTGACAAACTCTTCAGCTTTAAACGATGTTTCCCCAGAAGTGGCCAGAACCCAGACTCAGCACTCTGTGGTGTGCAGGAGATCTATTTACTCCCTTTTATGCCTCTTTTTTGAAAAATAAATTGTTGACATCTTTTGTTTTTACATTAGCTAAATTCCCCTTTCTGTGCCTCTCCTTCCCCCTTCCCAGAATACTACCCCATACATCAAAGAAAATTTTAAAGGAAAAAGCAAAGAGAAGAAGTCAACAAAACTGATCACTACATCAAAAAATCTGAAAATATATGCAGTGTTACATACTATGTACCCATCTACACCTCTGCAAAGGAAAAGGGGGAAATGTCTTCTCATATCTCTTCTTTGAGGACAAACTTGTTGTTTGTAATTTTGCAGCATACTTTTTCAATGGGTTGATTGCAGTTGTAAATTGCTGTAGTTATTGTGTGTGGTGTTTCCTTAGCTCTGCTTGCTTCCCTTTGCATCCATTACTATGAGTTTTTCCATGCTTCTCTGTATTCATCACATTTATTATTTCTTGCAGTTTATTATACTTCCAAAACACAAACCAAGAGAAACTCAGTTGCCCATGATTCAGATACACCATGCTGTGTAAAATGTGTTTTCTAGCATTTCATCTATTTCAGCTCCCCACTGTTGTATTCTGGGTGGAGGATACTAGCAGCCTAGCCCTATACACACACTGAATTGCTCATACAAGGGAAGGAGACACTTGGCAATTCCGCTCCCCCCTGTTGTATTCTGGGTGGAGGATACTAGCAGCCTAGCCCTATACCCACACTGACTCGCCCTCAAGCCAATCCCAATCTTATATGTATAGCACTGTTACCCTCTGAGTTCCTCCCATCTACTCAGTATATATCTATCCATTTATTTATATATTGTTTCCTCCATAAGAATGCACACTCCCTGAGGGCATTCAGTGTCTTTTTTCCCTTTGTCTCCCCAGGGCCTAGCATGTAGAAAGTACTAAATATATGCTTGCTGACTTACTCTAAACAACTTCCTCTGTCATTCCCTAATCTAATCCAAATGTATCATACCTACACTCTCACTTACCCAATTTGACTTGAATCTCCTAAGAACAAACACTGAAAATACATCCTTCTTGTTATTGCTTCTTTTTCCATTCCGTAGTGATCACAGCATCCAGCACATTCTCTTGAGAGAAATGATTGTTTCTCTCATATTATTAAAGTCAATTATTAAAATTGGAGGGACCCAAGCTTTTTTCCCCTGTCCTATTTCCTTGTCCAATATCTCAAGGATAGGGCTGATGGAAGACAGGATTAACATTCTCCTCATTCTGGGTATTACTACTACCACTCCAACTAGCTCAGACTTGGGTAGGGGATATAGATTCTTTGTCTTGATTGATCAAAGCTCAGAGTGGTCTGAGTATAGTCCCTGTGGCCATGAGTGACAGAATGTCACTCTTAGTACCTCATTGGAATAAGGTCACTTCTCTGTGTAAGGTCCACCTCTAATTAATTATTAACCAATCAGAGTTTATTGCTACTCTCAGAAACACTCCTCTTCTTAAAGGCATAGAAGCTCTCAGCCTATTGCCATGATTATCTTTGGTCTGAGAGATGGCCAAATGACCATCCTTTTACTAATAAATATGCTGGCATTATTAATATAATGATTAAATTACCCAGAAATTATCTCTCAAACTTTTTAAACACCACACTCTCAAACCTACCCACCAATATATTCCAGTGATAAGATTATTTCTTTTTTTTTTTTTAAAGCAATAGGGGTTAAGTAACTTGCTCAAGGTTACACGGCCAGTTATTATTTCTGGGTGTGGTGCTGAGTATCTAAGCCCGGATTTGATCCAGGTCATCCCGACACTGGAGCCAGTGCTCTTACTCGCTGAGCCACCTGGACACCCCTAAGCAATTGGGGTTAAGTAACTTGCTCAAGGTTACACGGCCAGGTGTTTCTGGGTGGGTGCTAAGTGTCTGAGTCCAGGATTCGATCTCCAGGTCTTCTCAACCCTGGAGCCGGTGCTCTTACTCGCTGTGCTACCTGGCCACCCCAATAAGATTATTTCTTGATGCTCCTAAAGATTTTTTTCCCTTAGGGGCTCCTTCAACAAGAGGACACAGGAAGTATTCTGTGATAGGACACACTTTCATCTTCCCTTTCACCTCTTAGCCCCACAGCATCCTAAGCTCCTAATAAAAGATTACACGTTAAGAATACCAACAATTAAATTCATATTTGTAAAAGAATTGGGTGATTCTCAGTACTCTCTACTCCATTTGTCACCACTCCAACAGTGGGAGCACTGTACAATTTTGTGCTTTTGTCCATTTCATGACCCTAAAGTTTCACGACTTCTAGTAATGAGTCTCTTCTATCCTTAGCTAGATTGATGCTAACAAAGAAGGCACAGTCTGGCAGGAAGTTCATACCCAAAGCTTGCCCTTTGTGCTCCAATGGTATAGCTTTCAATGACCCAGGGTCACCTCTATGTCATAACAAGGTATCAGAGTTGGACCTCTAGAATTTGTAGATTATTCATGGTAAAGAAGGAAAGGGAAAGGGATGGGGATAGAGAGAAAAGGGAAAAGGAAGGCAGAAGGGAAAGGGATAGGATTGGAGGGAAAGGAAGGGGCTTAGGTTGAGGAAAGAAAAGATTAAAAGGGATGAGGAGGTGAAAAGAATGACTAAAAAATACCTACCTTTTCCAGTCTGCTCTTGGATTCCTATGTACAAAGATAGATCACAACTCTTAGTTCCTCTATTGGGTTTATTTTAATGAATTTTTATTGATGTCTTTTTTTTGTATCACCTGCATTTTTTCATATGTCCTTCCCTCTTGCCCCTCCAAGAGAGGCCTTTATAACAAAGAATTTTTTAAAAAAGGAAGAAGAAAACCAATAAACACATTGAGAAAGTCTAACCTTATATACAATTTTCCATACTTGGAAGGGGGAGAAGTGTCTTTTCATATCTTTTCTTTAAGGAAAAACTGTTTTTTATAATTTCACAATACTTTGTTTCAATTGTTTTGTTGTTCTTTCCATTTACATTGTTGTATATGTCAATGTATATGTTGTTTTCTTGGTTCTACTTACTTTACTCTGAATCAGTTCATGTAAATCTTTCCATGACTCTGTATTTGTCACATTCATCATTTCTTATAGCACAGGAATTATTACATTATATTCACATGCAACAATTTCTTTTGACATTCCCCAGTTTTGGGGGAAGGGAGAAGAAGAGAGACATATACTTTGTTCCTAGTTCTTGGATGCCAAAAAATGGTGATAAAAATATTTATTAGTGGATCTAGAACCTTTCTTTTGTCTTTTGCCTCCTTAGGATATATATATAGTAGAGAAATCTTTGGATAAAAGGGTATGGACATTTTAATCACTTTAATTGTGTGTTCCAAATGACCCGGGTTACCTTTTAAGGCCAAATAAGACAAATAAGGGCTGATAGAATTCCTTTGGTATCAGGAGCCTCACTTAACAAACTGATCAGTAATTCTAGTTCTAGTATTCTTAAGCTAGTGCCCACAAATGTTGATTTCAAGAAGCCCATGACTTTTTTTTTTTGGGGGGGGGGATTCCTTTATATTTTGATCATTAAATTTCAGTGTATGAGGTATCTTTTGTAGGCCTGTGTTTTTATTTTGGGCATTTATAATCATTATTCTCATAAAGAGTCCTTAGACTTCACCACATTTCCAAAAGAGGAACTACTCATAAAGAATCCTTAGACTTCACCACATTTCCAAAAGAGGAACCACTCATAAAGAGTCCTTAGACTTCACCACATTTCCGAAAGAGGAACCAACACACACATAAAACCCTCTGTTCTAGTTCTCCCTGAAGGCAGGGAGTGTTTCATTGCCCAATGAATGGGAGTGATTTGGGACTGGAGGAAAAGGGACTTCTTGGAGGAAAAGCTTAAAAGTCTAAGGGAGCCATACTTGGTTCAGAATTCTTGCAGGCCACAAACCCATCAGTGAGTTAGGCAGATGGCTACCCCAAGCATGTGAAGACTTCCCCCAGCAGGATGGGGCAGATGAAGCTGAAGCAAGTGCTGTGGAGCAAATAGAGCTCAGTCACACATCAAAGATACCAGGTCATCCACTGCATTCTGAACCATCACCAGTCTTCTTGACCTTTGTCTTGCCACTGGACATCAATGACTATGGAAGAAAGACTTAGGCTGATGATTTTGTGCAATTTTGCCTCACTTAAATCCAATTCATGCACAAGTCAATGCATTACCCTGTGAAGTCATTGGTCCTCTTAGAAATGAAGGATAAACATATCCCAATTACTACCTTGGAAGGGAAAGGTCTAATCTAACCTGATGGTGTCTAACCTAGCCCTACCACAGAACTATGGTGCAGATCAAATGTTCCTGGTGAGTAATAAATGTTTATTGATTGATGGATCTTTTATATAAATATACTTCACAAACCATATATTACTACATAAATGTGAAGTGGTATTTATTATTATTTTTAGACACATTTCATCCTCTTTTCATAATTCTTCACTGAATACACTCCCCCCCTCCCCCCCTCACTTCAATATTTTGGCTACCTGTGGATTTTTTATCTAGAAACAGATTTAAAGTCAAAATTACTTAGACCCCTTTGGAGTGCTTAGGCAAACAAATGGCCTGGCTTGTATCCTAATCGTTCAGTGCCCATGTTCTGATAGTTAAATCTAAATCCAATTCCATAGCGAGTAAAATACTCTGGATATGTACATGCCCACCTTCAAATTCATTTTATACACTCCTATCATTAGTACTGGCAGGTGGTTCTGGATAGAGCTCTGGCCCCGGAGTCAGAAAGACCTGAGTTCAAATCCATCCTCGGACACTTACTAGCTGTGTTATCCTGGACAAGTCACTTAACTCTGTTTGCCTCAGTTCCTCATCTGTAAAATGAGATGGAGAAGGAAATGGCAAACCACTCCAGTATCTTTATCAAGAAAACCCCAAGAGTTGGACATAACTGAAAAATGAATAAACAGAATCATTACCTGTGGGGGGTGGAGGAGGGAGAGACAGTATGAATATTGAGTGATTTGTATATTCTACAAATGAATAGCTTTTGTAGCCAGAGCAAAGTTTAGCTCTTTTCCCCAATGGGTGCTTTCCTTCTATGCAGTTTTTTCCAGACAACTTCATTCATAATAAAATATTAAGGACAAGCTTTCTTTGTGGCACATTTTAAGGATATTTCAATGCTCTGTGTGCACATTAGTATTTTAAATGCAGTGTAGACAAACCATAATTGAGATTTGTCTGAAGTTCATATTGACTTGAGCTGTATGCCATCCTCAGGCCTTTGTTGGTGCTGTGGGTGATGAAGCCTCAAATCTCTTAGATTTGAAATCTACAGCAGCTGCCAAAATAAATCTCACAGCTAAACCAGGCCTTTGCAAATGTATTGCTCCCAAGGACTCCTTTCAAGAAGAAGAGAGTCAGAACACTTCTCATTTGCAATTTTCAAGACACATACTTCACTAAGGTCTATCCATGAAGGGTAAACAGCACGGGGAATGACAGATCAACACATCTCATCATTATATAGGACTGAGAGAGTACCCAGGAAATTGGACTAATTCTTCTTCACCACAGTTTTAGAGAAGAATGCCAGATTTTGATGGGGTACAGGCTCTGGGAAACCCCTTGAACTCTGAATCTTCCCACTTGATGAGGCATTTGCCTGAGGCCATAAACCTTTCATTATAGCTAGGCCCAAATCTTTGTTACTCTTAACCTGGCCTAGCCCTCCATTGTCCAGCTACTTCCCACCCTTAATCCCATTCCTGGAATCTGACCACAGTAGTCAAGATCCTCATTAGACTCCTCCGCAAGACCCTCCCCAAACCCCTCTTCTAGACCACCCCAGTCTTTCCTGTATATAAGATCCATCTTCCCTCCATGACAGGGCAGGGACTCAATCTAGTGCATACTCATTCTGTGTTAGATTGTTCTGGCCCTGCTTCTGTTGATAAGCATCACCAATACTTACGTTCCTTGAGAGTCTACCCAATATGGCGAATCTTTAATAAACTTTGTTTTACTTTGGCTGAGAGAAGGCTTAAGTCAAATTCATTCAGCAGGACCTGGTGTGTTGGTATTTTGGGGTCTCACATACCCCTAAACCCTAAACCTCAACAATTTGACTTATAAGAAGGAAGGCTCACCCTCCTGATGTCATGAGTCCTCTTCAAGAATGAAGAACAGGAGGCAGCTAGGTGGAGCAGTGAATATAGTACACAGGCCCTCAAGTCAGGAGAGCCTGAGTTCAAATGTGGCCTCAGACACTTGACACTTAACTAGCTGTATGACCTTGGGCAAGTCACTTAACCCCAATTGTCTTGCCTTCCTCCCTCAGGAAAAAAAAAAGAAAGAATGAAGGGCAACACCAACAATCTTGCACACCCCACCCCCACCAAAGGGATTTAATTTTAAAACTCCTTGTTGCAATTAGCATGTATTGCCACTCTGTTATTGGTTTTTTTTTCCTGAATTTTGATGTATCAGAGACTTTTCTTATAGTCTCTTTCTTTTTTTGCTTTTTTTTGGAGGGCAATTGGGGTTAAGTAGCTTGCCCAAGGTCACACAGCTAGTAAGTGTTAAGTGTCTGAGGCCAAATTTGAACTCAGGTCCTCCTGACTCCAGGGCTGGTGCTCTATTCACTGCACCAACTAGCCACCCCTATAGTCTCTTTCTTATATATCTCTATATAGATATAGATATAGATATAGATATCATTTGTATTCTTCCTCAGTTATACCTCGTAGCTCCCGTCTTCCATACATAACTTTTATAATCCAAATTAGTTGCTGAGACAACTTTTTCTCCATTTTTTATCAAGAAGTGCCTTTAGAACTTCATCCTGGAATGCTTCTCAAACTCTTAGGGCTGACTTCCCATGTAAAATTTCAGTCTTTTTTTTATTTTAATTTTTTTTTTTTTGCCTTTTGGAGGGCAATTGGAGTTAAGTAACTTGCCCAAGGTTACACGGCTACTCAGGTTCTCCTGACTCCGGGGCCGGCGCTTTACTCGCTGTGCCACCTAGCCGCCCCTAAAATTTCAGACTTACCTTGAGATCCTACCTCTTCAAAATCTTGGATAGAGACCAAACTAGGCTTTACTTTTCCTCCCTTATCTATTAACATTTTCCCATTAGAGTTTTATAATTTCTGCTTCAGCAACTAATTCCTATTTGTCGGTCAGATGCAAGTCCAAGATAGCAGTTTCTTTCATCACATTTTCTAGCTTTGATGAGTGAAATTATCATTAAGGTAAATTAAGAATTTAACAGAAATAACTCCACCAGATGTCTGGAGTGTGCCTGGAACATAATAAGAGCCTAATAAATGACTGTTGTTTTATGGATTATATCATGCCTCAAATGTAGGTTTGTAATTTTTTGCTCATTCCTCTGTTCACTCTCCAGACTTCTCAGCAGCCTTAGAACTCTAGAAGACACCCCTACACGTGGGACCTTTTCACCCTGGCAGATAGATCCTTCTGCCCCTGCAGTACACTCCTCTGATTTGTGAGCTCCTCCTAGAATCTCCATTTTCAGGAAGTCTCCAAATCAGCCATGCTCACCCCCTCACTCCTCTCAAAGCTCTGCCCCACCATATTTACAAGTGGGTACTTCCCCCAAGCCCATCCCTCCTACTTTTCAGCTCCCTTGTTTGTGTTCTGTTTCTCTTTTAGAATGTAAGCTTGGTGAGGGCAGAGGGACTCCTAGAATTTAGTATGGGGTCTAGCATAAAGTCACTGCTTACCAAATGCTTGTTGACTTGAATTACTGACTAATCCATTTCCTGAACTCATCATTGACTTCTTCCTTCTAGACAGGTAGTCTATAATAAATTCCTACTATAATATTTCTTTTATTTTGCTTTCCATAGACCTTTGCATAATTATATATACTTATAATTACTAAAATCTATATATTGCCCAGGGTCATACAGCTAGTAAGTATCTGATGCCAGATTTGAACTTAGGAAGATAAGTCTTCCTGACTTCAGGTCTAACACTCTATATACTGCATCATAGCTGCTACACACATATGCATGCATGCGCTTACACACACAGGCATGCTACATGTATATATAGTATATGTATATATGCATATATTTTTCACATGTATACATTTGTGTATTGTGTATGTACATATGTTATACATATACATATATGGTCATATATGGCCCTATACATTTACAAATGTATATAGATTATTTCATTTGAGTCTCAAAACAAAACAATGAGTAGGTAAAATAGGTATGATTATTCCCATTTCACAGATGATGAAACTGATGGTGAAAGAGGTTATATAACTTGGTTCATGATCAAATAGCTTACAAGTGACAGAAGTAGATTAAACTCTCATTCTGTCCTTACACCAGGTTCAGAACATTTTTCATTACATTTATGATTTCCACACGTTTTTCATGATCACTACCTCCCAAATATCTTATAGTACATTTTTCAGCACTACTTTTATACCCTTTTACATTTTGTACTATATTATATTTGTTTCTGTGCATGTGACAATGGTGCCCAGAGTTACAATATAAGCTTCCTTGGAGCAGGGATATTTTTCTTCTTTGTGTCAGTACCTAACATGGCATTGATGGGGTACAGGTTCTGGGAACCCTCTTGAACCTTCCCACTTGATGAGGCATTTGCCTGAGGCCATAAGCCTTTCATTATCACTAGAACCAAATCTCTGTTACTCTTAACCTAGCTTAGCCCTCCATTGTCCTGCTGCTTCCTATCCTTGATTCTATCAAAATATCTAGAACCAAGTCTGTTACCCTTAAACTAGCTTAGCCCTCCATTGCCTGTCATCTCCAGGTAGCCTTCAGTTATTTCCCACCCTTAATCCCATTCCTGGCATCTGACCTCAGTAGTCAAAATCCTCCTTAGACTCCTCCTCAAGACCCTCCCCAAACCCTTTCTCTAGACCACCCCTAGATCCTCACATAGTCTTTCTGTATATAAGATCCATCTTGCCTTCATCAAGGTGCTGAGATTAATCTAGCACAGACCCATTCTGTATCAGATTATTCTAGCCCACGTATCCAATACATGCATCACCAGTACTTAGGTTCCTTAAGAGTCTACCCATTATGGCAAATCTTTAATAGTCATTGTTTTATTTTGGCTGATAGAAGGTTTGAGTTGAATTCATTCAGCATGACCCAGCATATTGGTATTTTGGCGTCCCATGCACCCCTATAAGCCCTAAACCTCAACAGTATTTTGCACATAGTAGACCCTTAAATATTTATCAAATTAAAATGGGAAGGACCACTACTCATATGAAAAGATACCTTTTTTTTTCCCTTGAATCAAACTGTAAGTAGATAAAACCACACTATTCAAGAGTATTATGAACTCTCACCTCCCCCTTCTCCAAACTGAGGTAAGAAGGACATAATTGGGGGGGGAAATGTTGCTGTGAAATATTGCATAGAGTTCAATCATAAAAAGTGTTTGCTTAAGACTAATCAAAAACAAAAAAACTTTCTTAATCTAAGATTACCTTCTGTCTTGTTTGCCGTCTACTCCATTAGAATGTAAACCTCCTGTGGGAAGGGACTGTTTTTGCCTTTTTTTATACTCCCAAAGCTTAGTACATTGCCTGACACATAGTAAGCCCTTAATAAGTGGCTATTGATTGATAAATGATAATAGTTTTGAAAAGGGAAAAGGCAAAGATTTAAGGAGAGCTCAAGGGGGTTCCCAGAGCCTGCACCTCATCAGTTTGATACATAGTAAATGGAAATTTCCATTCTGTGAGTTATCTTTAAGCAAACTTGACTATAAGTGAAATCAAAATCCCAAAACAATTACATACTTGAGCATTTAGGGACAAATAACCCTATCTTTTCTGTATATAACAAGGTGAAAATTATGTGAATTCAATTCCATTTTACAAGCATTTAGGCATTTTCCTAGGCACTGAGGATCCCTGTATTGACAAAAATAAAACTATCCTTACCCTCAGGGAACTTATATTCTATTGTAACTATGTTCTATTATGAACACTGCCTGAAATTCTGAACTTGCAAATTTCAACAGAAATATCCCAAATAAGCAATGATCTCCCCTCACATTTTTTTTTTAATTGTGAAAAAGTTTGCCTGAGCTTGCATTTAATTCTACTGGGTCTTGAGCTATTAAAACCTTATGGAACTCTCTGAAAAGCTTCCCCTGGGACCATCCTACAGATGCTGGCGCTATGCTTTAGAATTTATGTTCTTGGCTTTCACACTTTCAAGGTTTCAAGCTTTTTCTTGCTGATTCTAACCTGGGCCAGATAAGAACAAATTACCCTGGTAAGATAAGTCTTTACCAACTGGTGACATAGTAGGAAAGTAAATCTATACTTGAGGTAAATCTGAGTGGAATATTTTTCAGGGTGATCATTTATCCTTTAAAAATAAAGCATCTTTTTTTTTTGCAACATGGTTAATATGGAAATACGTTTTGCATTATTTCACATGTATAATTGATATCACATTTTTTGCCTTCTTAATGGATGGGGGAGGGAGAGAATTTGGAATTCAAATTTAAAAAATAATGGTAAAAATAAATAATAGTTTTTGAAAAACAAAAAAGAAATTAAGCATCACTGACTGATATTTGTGTTTATGTAAAATGTAAATATAGCTATATAGGAAAACTATGTGTGAATGTGCACATTAGTTTTATATATATGAAATACAATAACATATACATACGAAAAATACACTTATATACATATACTATACATACATGTAGTGTGTGCATGTGTGTGTGTCTGTCTGTGTAGCAGCTATGTGATGAAGTATATAGAGTAATAGGCTTGAAGTCAGGAAGATTCATCTTCCTAAGTTCAAATGTGGTCTCAGATACTAGCTGTATGACCCTGGGCAAGTCACTTAACCCTGTTTGCCTTAGTTTCCTCATCTGTAAAATGAGCTAGAGAAGCAAATGGTAAATCGCTCC
The DNA here is from genome assembly GCF_028583685.1 of Petaurus breviceps papuanus. Classification (NCBI taxonomy): domain Eukaryota; kingdom Metazoa; phylum Chordata; class Mammalia; order Diprotodontia; family Petauridae; genus Petaurus; species Petaurus breviceps. Next base: position 22,864,998 of record NW_027185764.1, read on the forward strand.
AGTAACTTTGCCAAGAAATCCAAAAATGGGGTCAGGAAGAGTTGGACACAATCAAAAAACAACTTAACAACAACAACAGATACACACACACAAGTATACATATCTTCTTCCATCTAACAACTTGTAATGTTCTGGTCTGGATCTGACTCAATATTAGAAAAAAAGAGACACTCCTAGATCATTGAGCAGTTAACAAAAGAAATTTGCTTAACTATAGAAAGAGAAGGATATTCAGTAAGATGGGTAGTGAGGATACTCAACTGATTCCACTAATAGGAGATTTTAAGAATCATTCCAGCATCATTTAGAGGAAAAACTAAGTCTAATTTGCATGAGGTCATGGGATAGAATATTACTCTTACCACATAGGATAGAAGCAGTAAAGCAATGCAACCTCACAAAGAGAAATTGAAAACAGTGACAAATGAACTGTGAAAGGTTCTATTGGAAATTAGTAACAAAGTTGACATTGCAACCAGCAACTTCTAGGCTAGAGAATAAAAATCTGATGTTTAATCTCTGTCCCCAGGGACAAGCTATTTTAAATTTTTGAATTAATTCAAACAAGTGACAATTCAAATATTTTTTTCCTTCCCAAGAAAAGGTAATTGAACTGTTTTCAACCATTTTTTTCTTTCAAACCAGCTTTTGTCTCAGACTAACATAAATGTGTCTTTTTTTTTTTTGAGAAAAGAGGAAAATACAAAAAGACTCTCAATGGACTATTATGCCCATAGAAGTTCTTTTTTATTTATTTATTTACTTACTTTTAGTTTACAACATTCAGTTCCACAATCCCTTGAGTTTCAAATTTTCTCCCCCTCCCCTTCCTCTCCCCTGCCCACTATGGCAGCATACAATCAAATATAGGATCCACAAATACCTTCACATTAAACATTAGTCAGGTTGTAAAGAAGGATTATAAGCAATAGAGTGAACAACGGGAAAGAGGAAACAAAACAAAACAAAACAAAAAGAGAGAGTAAGTAGTTTGCTTCAATCTGCATTCAGACTCTGCAGTTCCTTCTCTGGATGTGGACATCCCTTTCCATCATGAGTCTTTTGGAGTTGTCTTATAACCTTGCATTGCAGAGAGGAGCCCAGTCTATCACAGTTAGTCATCATACATACATTGTGTTTGCAATTGTGTACAAATGTCTCCTGGTTCTGCTCTTCTCACTCAACATCAGTTTATATAAAACTCTCCGGGTTATTATGAAATCTGTCTGCTCCTCATTTCTTATAGCACAATAGTATTCCATTTCATTCATATCCCACAACTCGTTCAGCCATTCCCTGTTGATGGACATTCCCTTGATTTCCAATTCTTTGACACCACAAAAAGAGCTGCTATAAATATTTTTTTACAAACAGGTCATTTTCCTACTTTTATGATATCTTTGGGATACAACCATAGAAGTGGTATTGCTGGGTCAAAGAGTTATGCACTTATTTATAGCCCTTTGGGCATAGTTCCAAATAGCTCTCCAGAATGGTTGAATCAGTTCACAACTCTACCAACAATGCATCAGTGTTCCAATTTTTCCATATCCTCTCCAGCATTTATCATTTTCCTGTTCTGTCATCTTAGCCAATCTGGCCAGTGAGATGTGGTACCTCAGAGTTGTTTTGATTTGCATTTCTCTAATCAATAGTGATTTAGAGCATTTTTTTTCACATCTTTATAGATATCTTTAATTTCTTCCTCTTAAAACCACCTTTAACCATTTATCAATTGGGAAATGATTTGTACTCTTATAGATTTGGCTCAATTCTCTGTATATTTTAAAAATGAGGCCTTTATCAGAGACACTGGTTGTAAAAATTCTTTCCCAATTTTCTCCTTCCCTCTTAATCTTGGTTACATTGGCTTTATTTGTACAGAAACTTTGCAATTTAATGTAATCAAAATTATCCATTTTTGCATTTTATAATGCTCTCTAACTCTGGTTTGGTCATAAAATCTTCCCTTCTCCATAAATCTGACAGGTAAACTATTTCTTGCTCTCCCAGATTGCTTACAGTATCAGCCTTTATACCTAGATCGTGCAATCATTTCGACTTGATTTTGGTATATAGTGTAAGATATTGGTGTATGCCCAGTTTCTGCCATACTATATTCCAGTTTTCTCAGCAGTTTTTGTCAAATAGTGAGTTCTTATCCCCAAAACTGGGGTATTTGCATTTATCAAACAGTAGATTACTATAGTCATTGACTGCTACCGTGTTTCCCCGATAATAAGACACTGTCTTATTATTTTTTTGGACAGAAAAACACCAGAGGGCTTATTTTCAGGGGAGGGCTTATTTTAATGAACATTGACAGCAATTTTAATAAACAGGTAAATGTGAACAAAAAATGTACCTTTATTCAATAAGCAAATCACTGGGGAAGAACATGACGCGCTCACTGCTGCAGCTCTGATTGGATGCAGCTCGGAGCGCGGAGTGTGTTTCACCCGGAGGGTGGACGGGACGGTGCATACAGAGGGCACTGTAATGTAGCATGTAACGCAGGGGATCACCTTCACTACAGTAGCAATCTCAATAGGGCTTATTTTCGGGATAGGTCTTATTATCGGGAAAACACGGTATGTCTTGTGTACCTAATCTATTCCCCTGATCCACTACTCTATTCCTCAGCCAGAACCAAGTAGTTTTGATGACTGCTGCTTTATAATACAGATTAAAATCTGGTATGGCTAGGCCACTTTCCCTAGCATTTCTTTTCATTAATTCCCTTGATATTCTGGACCTTTTGTTCTTCCAAGTGAATTTTGTTACTATTTTTTCTAGCTCTATAAAATAATTTTTTGGTAGATTGATTGGTATGACACTAAATATATAAATTAATTTAGGTAAAATTGTCATTTTTATTATATTAGCTCAACCTAGCCATGAGCAGCTGATGTTTTTCCAATTAGTTAAATCTGACTTTATTTGTGTGAAAAGTGTTTTGTAATTGTGTTTATTAGGTCCTGGGTTTGTTTTGGCAGGTAGATTCCCAAATATTTTTTAATGTCTGCAGTAACTTTAAATGGAATTTCTCTTTCTATATTTTGCTGTTGGATTTAATTAGAAATATACAGGAATGCCAAGGATTTATGTGGGTTTATTTTATATCCTGAAACTTTGCCAAATTTATTTATTGTCTCAAGTAGTTTTTTACTGAATTCTCTAAATGCATCATCATATCATCTGCAAAGAATGATAGCTTAGCCTTTTCTTTGCCTAATTTGATTCCTTCAATTATTTTTTCTTCTCTTATTGCTACTGCTAACATTTTTAGTACCAAATTGAATAAGAGGGATGATAATGGACATCTTTGTTTCACCCCTGATCTTATTGGAAGTGCTTCTAGCTTATCCTGATTATATATAACACTTGCTGATGGTTTTAGATAGATGCTACTTATTATTTTAAGGAAGACTCAATTTATTCCTATACTTTCTAGTGTTTTTAATAGGAATGGGTGTTGTATTTTGTCAAAAGTCTTTTCTGCATCTATTGAGATAATCATATGGTTTCTGCTAGTTTTGTTGTTGATATGATCAATTATACTGATAGTTTTCCTAATATTGAACCATCCTTGAATTCCTGGAATGAGTCCTACCTGATCAAAGTGCATTATTTTCATGATAAATTGCTGTACTCTTTTTGCTAATATTTTATTTAAAACTTTTGCATCTATATTCATGAGAGAAATTGATAGGACTCCTTCTTCTCCAATTTTCCCAAATAGTTTGCAAAATATTTGGAATCAATTGTTCTTTAAATATTTGATAGAATTTGCTAGTAAATCCATGTGGCTCTGGAGTTTTTTTTCCTAGGGAGTTCATTGATGGATTGTTCAATTTCTTTTTCTGAAATGGGGTTATTTAAGTAATTTACTTCCTCTTCAGTTAATCTAGGCAATATTTTTGTAAATATTCATCCATTTCACTAAGATTTTCAAATTTATGTACATACAATTGGGCAAAATAATTCTGAATTATTGTTTTAATTTCCTCTTCATTGGAGATAGATTCACCCTTTACATTTTTGATATTTGTAATTCGTTTTTCTTTTCTTTTCTTATCATATTGACTAAAGGTCTATCAATTTTATTGTTTTTTTTTTAATAAAACCAGCTCTTAGTTTTATCAATTAATTCAGTAGTTTTCTTAATTTCAATTTTATTTATCTCTCCTTTGGTTCTCAATTTTTCTAATTTAGTATTTAATTGGGGATTCTCAATTTGTTCTTTTTCTAGCTTTTTCAGTTCCATGCCCAATTTATTGACCTCCATTTTCTCTATTTTATTTGTGTATGCATTCAGGGATATAAAACTTCCCCTAACAACTGCTTTTGCTGTATCCCACAAATTTTAGTATGCTGTTTCATTATTGTCATTCTCTTGAAAGAAGTTACTGATTGTTTCTATAATTTCTTGTTTGACCCACTCATCCTTTAGGATTAAATTATGTAGTTTCCAATTAATTTTTAGTCTATCTTTCCAAGGTCCTTTATTACATGTAATTTTTATTGCATCATTATCTGAGAAGGATGCATTTACTATTTTTTGCCCTTTTGCACTGAATTGCAAGGTTTTTATGCCCTAGTACTGTGGTCAATTTTTGTGTATGTGCCATGTACTACCTGAAGAAGGTATATTCCTTTTTATCCCCATTCAGTTTTCTCCAGAGGTCTATCATATCTACCCTCTCTAAAATCCTATTCACCTCCTTAACTTCTTTCTTTTTTATTTTGAGGTTAGATTTGTCAAGTACAGAGAGGGGGATATTGAGGTCCCCCACTAGTATAGATTTGCTATCTATTTCTTCCTCTAATTCCCTTAACTTCTCGTCTAGGTATTTGGATGCTATACCACTTGGTGCATATATGTTAAGTGATGATATTGCTTCATTCTTGATGGTGCCTTTTAGCAGAATATAGTTTCCTTCCTTATCTCTTTTAATTAGATCAATTTTTGCTTTTGCTTTATCTGAGATAAGGATTGCTACCCCTGCTTTTTTTTTCACTTTAGCTGAAGCATAATATATTCTACTCCAGTCTTTTACCTTTACCCTGTGCATATCCCCTTGTTTCAAATGTGTTTCTTGTAAACAACATATTGTAGCATTATGTTTTTTAATCTATTCTGCTATCCACCTCTGTTTTATGGGAGAGTTCATCCCATTCACATTCACAGTTATGATTGTGTCTTTCCCTCCATCCTACTCCCTCCCCTGTTTATGCTTTTATTTCTCCCTTCTCCCTTCCACTCCTTAAGAGTTTTCCTCTTGACCACCACCTCCCTCAGTATTCCCTCCCTATGGGCCTCCCTCCCTTTACCTACTCTTCCACCTTACTACTATTTCCCTCCCTTCTAACAACCCCTTATTTTCCCCCTTACCCCTCCTACTGCCTGTAGGACACAATAGATTTTTATACCTAACAAAGTATGTTATTCCCTCCTTGAACCCAAACCGATGAGGGGAAATTTCATACAGTGCTCCTCTCCCTCCCTCCTTTCCCTCTACTATAATGAGTTTCTGTGTCTTTTCACATTAGAATCCTAAACTTAACTGATTATGTTAATTCCTCCTTGAATCAAAACCAATTAAAGTTCATATAATGTTCATCTCCCTCCCTTCTTTCCCTCTACTATGGTATGTTTTTATGCCTCTTTGTATGGCATAATTTACCCTTCTGCCTCCTCCTTTCCTTCTCCCCCATTATAATCCCTTTGCACCCCTTAATAAGGTTTTTTATCATAAGATTAGTTCATTTATACCCACACCCTCTATCTATGTATATCCCTTTTAAATGTCACAATAATTATATAAATCTCAATATTGATAGGTATCAGCTTCCCATATAGGGATGTAAACAGTTTGTTCTTATTAAATCACAAGTTGTGTGTGTGTGTGTGTGTTTGTGTGTGTATGTGTGTGTTTTCCTTGTTTACCTTTTTATGTCTCTCTTGAGTCTTGTATTTGGAGATCAAATTTTCCATTGAGCTCTAGCTTTTCCATCAGGAAAGTTTGGAATTCCCTTATTTCATCAAATGACCATCTCCTTGCCTGAAAGATTATGCTCAGTTTTGCTGGGTAGTTGATCCTTGGTTGCAGTCCAAGCTCTTTTGCCTTACAAAATATCATATCCCAATCCCTCTGATCTTTTAATGTAGAAGCTGCTAGGTCCTGTGTGATCCTGACTGTAGTTCCACAATATTTGAATTGTTTCTTTCTGGCCTCTTGCAGTATTTTCTCCTTGACCTCATAACTCTGGAATTTGGATACTATATTTCTCGGAGTTTTCAATTTGGGATCTCTTTCAGGAGGAGTCTGTTGCATTCTTTCAATAATTATTTTACCCTCTGATTCTAGGACCTCAGGACAGTTTCCTTTGATAATTTCTTGGAGGATATTAGCCAAGCTGATTTTTTCATTATGGCTTTCCTGTAGACCAATAATTCTTAGATTATCTCTCCTGGATCTGTTCTCCAGGTCAGTTGTTTTTCCAATGAGATATTTTACATTTTCTTCTAATTTTTCAATATTTATTTTTTGTTTAACTGATTCTTGATGAGTCATAGAGTCATTAGCTTTGACTTGACTGATTCTAATTTTTAGTGAATTATTTTCCTTCATTAGTTTTTGAAGCTTCTTCTCCATATGTTGATTTCATTTTGGGGGAGGTATTTTCTCCAATTAGATTTTAGAACCTTCTGTCCAAGTTCACCAATTTTACTTTTTTTCTCTCTCTTTTTGGAGGGGGAAGATAGGACAATTGGGGTTAAGTGACTTGCCCAAGGTCACACAGCTAGTGTGTGTGTGTGTGTGTGTTAAGTGTCTGAGGCTGGATTTGAAATCAGGTCCTCCTGACTCCAGGGCCAGTGCTCTATTCACTGTACCACCTAGCCACCCTACCAATTTTACTTTTTAAGGATTTGTTTTCTTCAGTGAGATTTTTTTCCATTTTGGCCAACATAATTTTAAAAGAATTAGTCAATTTACCTTCTACCTCTCTAATTTGGTTTTTAAAATCTTTCTTGAGCTCTTCCAAGAATGCTTTTTGGTCCTGAGACCAGTTCATATTTCCTTCTGTGGTCTCAGGTGTGGATATAGAGTCAATTGTGTCTCCTGAAAGTGATTCTTCTTGTTCACAATAATAGGATTCAATCATCTTTGGTTACTTCCAGCCCATTATGATTGCCTATCTCCTGGCTTTTAAAGTGGATTTCTGCTTCTGGGGTACAGAGGGCTCTGACGCATGCTTCTCAAGCTGGGAGCTAGGGGCCTGGTTGTTGATTTTGTGTTCTGTAGTCTGTGGGTATCTAGACTGAGGCCAAGACCAGGACTCTCAGTGTTTCCCCTGGGTTATCCTGAGGCTCACAGAGTAAGGTGTGGGGGAGGGGTGATCTGGCTATTTCAAGTTTCTGCCTCTGCGCCCCTAGGCTAGAGCTCTGGGAAGGCTCAGCAGCTGACAGCCTTCCATGTTGGTGTCTGCAGATTTCCTTGATTGTGCTAAGGCACACTGGGCTTCTAGTGTTAGTGCTTGCTGGATCTACCCCCCTGGGCTTCAGGATCTCCTGCTGCTCAGCTGAGATGGGGTTTGTTGGGATACCTCCTGCCCTTCACTTCAGGTTTGGCATAGGTTCAGTTACACCCTTCATCTAGGACTCCCAAGCCTGCTGCTGCTTCCACTATTTCAGGATTTTACACTGGGGCAAAAATCTCTAGGTTTTCAGGGTCATGGAAGGGGATTAGAGAAGCTAGGGTTTACTCCACCATCTTGGCCCCCAGAAGTTCAGGTAGGTAATTTTTAAACATCCAGGCTGTGGGTTGATAGCCCCAGGAGAAGCTTTTGTTGCTGCCAATGCAGGCCCTGTGCTTTCTCTTACACAGCTCTGACCAATTCTCAATCCCACAGTGTGAGGTCAGCGAAGCCAGGGCTCACTCTAGCTCTGCTGTGGTCTGGTCTCAAGTCCATGCTGGTGAAGCGCATGCGCTCCATGCTCCCCCTGCCCAGCCCTACATGTGCACTTTCCTGGACTGAGAATCTGCCACACTCTGTCTCCCGGTGGATTCTGTCACTCTAAAAGCCTTTCAGATTCACTTTTTAGAGGTTATTGATGGAATTCACAGAGGAGCTCAGATGAGTTCCTACTTCCGCCCTCTCCACCCCCCTGAAGTTCTTATAACACATTACACTTGTACAATGCTTTTAAGTTTTCCAATGTACTTTTGTATCCATTATCTCTTCTCCCTGTAATTTCCAATTGAAACAAGGAGGACAGATAGGATACTCCCTATTTGACAGATGAGAAAATTGATACAGAGATATTAAGTTGCTTTATTTTGAAATTATATAACTAGATACTAGAAGAGATGACACAGGAACACAAATCTTTCTGTTCCCAACCTTAGCTTCTCTTCTCTCACCCAGGAGTCCCCAATCACATTGGAATATAGCAGGAAATCACAAAGCTATTTACCACGTTGCTCTCTCTCAAGTGATGTTGGACTTTCCAACAAGGAAGAAAGTGCAGATGGAAGCTGTATTCCACCTCCCACCCTGCTCACGGACTTCACTGCCAGTACCACCATTCCTATTACTCATTCTCCACTCTCTCTCATCTGTCCCAGTGGCCTAAATGTGAATAGTAGTCCTTACAAAAATATATGTGCATGTGCCATGCACTAGAGAGAGTGGTCTCCAACCTATCCTGAACACCTATAGTAAAGAAAGTAGGGTCATGGGTTCTCCCATGGAGATTACTGCACTAGACTATGCTGTCTCCTGAAGACTTCTATTGAAGAATCAGAAGTTAAGATCTTTTAAAGCATATTCTTCCTTTAAAAAAACCAATAAGTTAATATATAGGGTTTTAAAGTCCTCCAAATGTTCCAGAGAAGCTTCTCCTTAGTGCTGCCTCTTAGTTAATGGGTCCTGGCTGAAGTTTTTCAATCTCGTCCCTTAAATGAAATGGCAGAATAATAAAAAGAGCTTACCTTGAACTTGGGGAATAATAAATCTGTTGCATAAAATGGGAAATAGGAAATTAGCATGTAAACCCTGGGCTTTCCCCATGTGCACAGCTATAAATCAGGTGTCATAAGAATACAGAAATTAGCATATTGATGATCTTCAAGAATATATTACTGTGACTTAAACATTTGAAACAAAGATGTACTTGTCAAGAATAGAAAATTTGAAACACTTGTCATGACTAGAAAAAAAATCACATCTTAAATAAACTTCTTGGGAAATCCTTGGACAAAAATTACAATTCTCCTCTTTCCCACAGAATCTGAATCTTCATTCCTCATCTTCATTCTTCCCCCTAAGTAAAACATCTTCATGGCAGCCACATCTGTCCCAAAAAAATATATGGCCCCTTTTTGAAAAGTTTTGCCAAATGCGCATAATGTAGGACAATGAAGTAAGTTGTGGATTTCCCACTAAATCATCCACTCAAATTTATTTATTTATAACCTGCCAAGCTATGAGGAAATTACATTATTTGTTTTAAAGAACATGCAAAATCAAATATTATAATGATTATTAGGTCATTTTTGATGAATGTTGCTGAGCACTGTTTAATAAAAACTGAGTTCCAATATTGAGTTATTTAAATGTTTCTGTGTTACATTTTAGATAGAGTAGAAAACTTTCCCAAGAGGCTCAAAATCGAAATATTGTAGGGGTTTAATGAATATTGAATAAAACAAAGGCAGAAATAGAGAGACTAAGAGAGACAAAGAGACAAAGACTAATAATCCATGGCATCCTCCAAACAGAGGTAGAGCAGGTAACCTCAGAGGCTCATAGAATCCTAGAAATGGAAGGGATCTTTAGCCACAACTTTACAGAAGAGGAAAGTGAGACTAAATGATGGGAAATGACTTGGTCATATAGATAATTTGAGGATTGTCCCAAAACCTTTCCCCAACCAGCCTGTCATGACTACTAAAATCCGAACACAGCTTACTTGTTTGTGGTAAAACATTTTGAGCTTGTTGAAATATGAATGCTACTTAGGAGATATTACATATTGAATGCTTTTTTTTTTCATTGCACTTGCAACTTCGTTGGATTCATACTTCTGTGGGTATTGGCTTAGTTAGTAGAAAACAAGGTTTTGAGGGAGTGAAATACAGGACAGATAAGTTTTGATAAAAGGGAAAAAAACAGCCAGAGATGGGAGGGAGGGAGGGGGAGAAATGGTCCAGGGCACAGAATAACAATCAAAAGGCTGCAGAAGCTGATTCATTGAAGATTTCCTACTCTATTTCAATCATTATCAATCAATTTGATGTAATTATAAATTCTGTATATTCGGCCCCAGAGCTGTGAGCTTGTAATGCAATGCCAAGGAAAGGCAACTTCCCAAGGTTCAAAATACCAGCATAGGTGCTATCCATTTTATTCAGTGACAAATTAAGAACAGAGAAGATCAAAATATGACATCATTCAAAATACAGCATTTACTAAGTGTGATTCAATAATCTCCAAGTACTACCCCACCCCAGGACCTTACATTCATTCAATCAATTATAAAGTCCCTATTCTAAATACTACTCCACCCCTAGGCTGTACCTTCATTTAGTCCATCACAAAGCCCCTCTTCTCAAATGGAGATTAGTTTCCAATCATAAGTAAAGTACATTCATTTGTTCAACCATAGAACACAAAAAGGTCAAAAGTTCTCCACCCCTGGATCACAATGAATCTACACCAGAGTTACAACAAGTTTAAGCACAGCACTTTATAGCCAAATGGAGGTCTTTTCTTCATCTTGACCCTAGGCAAGTTCTCAGCAATCTTTGTTCCTGGGGAGACAAAGCTTAGCAAGGCCACAAGATACATTGCCAGTCTCTTCATTAATTCATCCTCTGTCTGCAGAACAGTTCTAGAACCCCTGAAAACATGAGCAAAACCCTCTCCCAGGATTTCTGTAAACATGCAACAAGAAAATCCTTCTTCAGGGCTTCTGAACCAACAGAAAGGTTCCCAGACCCCTGCAACAACAGCACTGTTTTTCACCAGTAGACAGTATTCACTCTCTGTCTGCAGGACAGTCTCAGTAGCTCTGAACCAACAGAAAGGTTTCCAGACTTCTGCAACAACAGCACTGTCCTTCACCAGTGGACAAATCTGGCAAAACAACATCAAAACAGAGAGACAAAGTACCAGCATAACAGCCATGTCTCCTCAGTCGTTGGCAGCTCTGAGTGGCAGGTCTCAAAAGTCCTGGGCAATTCAAAGTGGCCCTCAGCAATCCTCTCAGTCTCTCTCTACCTCCAAAGGTGCTGCTTCCAAAAAGTTCTTCTGCCTCTCTCTTGTGTCTCTCCAAATTTTACTCACCAGCTCCTCCCAAGTTCAGCCCTCTCTTTTCACTTCAACAAGTCCATTCCACAAGTGGGATTAACAAGCTCTGGGTTTTAACACCAAAAACCAAGCCAATACAGGGGGATCTTTATATTCCATTACTATTACAGAGCTGCAAATGTTAAGATCACTTGAGTAATCATAGGAAGCTGGCTGAAGCCCCTCCACCCTTGTTTTTTAACTTGTCATGGTGGCCAAGCCCAGTGTGACAGAGGTGACTCAACTACATGGAAAGTCCCCTCAAAATTATTTTTGTACCTCCAGACCATTCTCTCTTGTCCAACATGAGCAGGTACCCATCTTGTGACCACCTTATGAGCACCTTGGAGATATTCCTTGCTTTGCCCAATTTGTGAACCTGCTAACATGTTGTTTTGTTTATGTTAGCCTATATTTAATATGTCAACCAATGGAATTATTCTGTATCTGGTATAACTGCTCTTAAATAAACATTAATAAACATATCAGACCCTATAAAATAGGGCCCTGGAAGTAGGGGGCATCCCAGATCATGTGGAAGATCTGAGATCCACTTCATTAGAGGGGAATATGAATCCTTTAATAAAGTACCATTGACCCAGAGCTCTGTCTCAGTTTCTCTTATTGTAGGTTGGATCATTTTTATCCCTACGAGGCATTGCAGAGAGGTGACTATAATAGTTTGTCTGAATATAAGGAAAAACTTACAGTCACCAGAAACTGTGGATGGATCTGTGATATCATCAATGTAAGTAGTGCTTCCAGAAGTACAGAATGCAGCCCATCTATATTTCCTCATCCTGTTCAAGGATGGCCATACCCTTGCATAAATCTTCCACAAAGGGTCCACCTAACTTGCTGAAGAAAGTTCTCTAGATATCTTGACATTGTATGCATACCAATGGAGCACAAAGGCACTCATCATCCCTCACTCTGGCAGGAAGACAGTTCACCTCATCTTCCAATCCTATCTGTTTCTGATAATGCCCCATATGCTACTTCTACTATGTAATTATTTATCAGCATGTCGCAAACTCTTCAAGCATACTATCTCCATTGTCCTTTGGATAATCCACCACTCTAAGTCTTCAGAGACCATGGTATTCCATGACTAACAGTCATACAGCACCACTGCAGGAATATTGATATTAAAAAGACTGGCCTTTGTTTCAGAGAGAAACTTGGAGTCATTGAAAACATTGCACAGTTTTCCAAAGGCAGTGATTTAGAATTCTCTGTAATCTTCTGGGGCTTGATCCCATCAGCACAATCACAGCTAGGAATAGGACTATCCAGAAAACTAGTCAGAATCATTCTTCCTTAGACATCCTCCATGAAAGTGACAAATATTTGGTTTAGCATGTATCTTCCCACTTCATGCTTCACTTATTAATAATTAGATTCTCAGTAAGCAAAGTTATCTCTGTTGTTGAGATTTAGGGGTTCTCAAGACCCCAAAATACCAACATGCCAGGTCCTGCTGAATGAATTTGACTCAAGTCTTCTCTCAGCCAACTTCTCTAAGTTTAATAAAGATTCGCCAGAATGGGTAAACTCTTAAGGAGCCTAAGTATTTGTGACGCTTGTTATTAGACAAGCAGGCCAGAATAATCTAACGCAGTCTGCACTAGATTGAATCTCAGCATCTTCATGGAGGCAAGATGGAGCTTATATACAGAGATACTGTGGGAGGGATCTAGGAGTGGTGTAGAGGAGGGGATTGGGGAGGGTCTTGAGGAGGAGTCTAAGGAGGATCTTGAGGAACTGAGGTCAGACTACAATAATGAGATTAAGGGTGGGAAATAGCTGAAGGCTACCTGGAGCTGACAGACAATGGAGGCTAGGCTAGTTTAAGGGTAACAGATTTGGGTGTACAAATTTTGATAGGATCAAGGGTGGGAAGTAGCTGGACAATGGAGTGCTAGGCTAAGTTAAGAGTAACAAAGATTTGGGCCTAGCTATAATGAAAGGCTTATGACCTCAGGTAAATGCCTCATCAAGTGGGAAGATTCAGAGTTCAAGGGGTTTCCCAAAGCTTCTACCCCATCATTGTCACATCTTTCAAGTTTATCATGTGTACTTTAGACATATACATGAGTGATACCTTGTACATGATATTTTGCTATACTAAATTAAATGCTTTTTTCTAGTCACTAAGAAAAACACGGTAGGATCTTGTTTTCTCTCTAGATTTCAATAAATTGTGGGACTAAAAAGATGAAACCAATTGTAGAATATTGCTGCCTGCCCATTACCTTCTCATATTTTCATCAAGGATACCTTCAATATATATTATATAATATATATATATAATATATACCTTTAATATGTATTATATTATATATAATAATATATACCTTTAATATATTATATTATTTATAATAATATATACCTTTAATATATATAGATTATTCTGATTAAAATTTTTGCACAGATAAAAGAGCAAGCATAAGAGTTAGGAGTTAATGGTACTTAATCACTTTTTTTGTTTTTGTAATTTAAAAAATGTATGATAGTATTGTTTCCTCTTTTATGTAATGTAAGAATTAACTCCCAACTTAAATTGCTACCAGCACTGATCTGTGTATTCTTGATCTAGTTTTGTTCCTCTTCCCATCTTTATTTTCTTGAGTGCCATTTCTACTTTTTCAGACAATATATTGGAAGTTGTGATATAAGAGCAAATATGGTGTCTTTATTATATCAATGGAAAATAGCTTGTTACAGAAACTGCCAGATCTTTTCCATTGTTTGTTTATTGTCTGTCTTCCTATCTATTATTATTAAATGCCCTAATGTGATATGTCTTTATCGGGTCTCTTGTCAAATTTTTTGTAAAATCATTTTTCTTTGCTGTTTCTCCTTTCATAATCTTAAATTATTCTCTTCCATAGGATCTCATAAATAAATTGATATCTCTAAACTAATGTTGATTTACCTACTACATCTCTCCACTTGTCAAGGAAATTAAGGGCTTTCTGGTCAAGGTGGTTCATAAGTGCTTTCAGCTTCCTCATCATGGTAATTGATTTACATCAGTTAGATTTCTTTTGATAATGGTGGTAAGTCTACATCAGTTTCTGTAATTTTACCAATTCCCCCATTCTTGTGTAGCAACAGCTTCTTTAAATAGGGCGAAATGGAGTTACCTCAGTTACATATTATAATTTTTTATTTTTATTCTTTCTTTTAATTTATTATTGTTTTTCATCTTCACTCAAGCTGATGGGCTGAATATATGGAGATGGCTCATTCAGAAAGACTCCCAAACTGGCAACAAGACATTTAGCTGCATGTGGGTGTGGTGTATGCTAAACACCATTAAACAAATGAATTAAATGATGTGCGCCAGTCCATCAGTCAATTAGCATTTATTAAGCCAGGCTCTGTGCTAAGGACTGGGGGCAGAGCAATTGCTAATTGGCATCAATAAGAAATGATGCCTTACTGGGAATTCCCTACACCAGTGAAAAATTACAGGTGCCAAAAAAGCATTCTCTCTCTGTCTCTCTCTCTCTCTCCGTCCTTCTCTCTCTCTCTGTCTCTCTCTCTCTGTCTCTCTGTCTGTCTGTCTCTCTCTCTCTCTTCCCCCACCCTCTCTTTTGGGGCTTCTCTGACTTTTCCATCATACCCCAGGAAGTTCATTACTGGGAAAACCTCATTACCACCCTCTGCCTCTTATTGGAGGGTGAAGCTATGAATACCAAAACCTCAATTTAAGGAGGGAACTCCACTCTGAACATCTCATTTCTCACCTGACTTTTCCACCAGACCTTTGTCGACTGCCTTCTCCAGCTCAGCTTTTCAACCTACTTTTGCCTTTTGGGTATTGTCTTCCCCCATCAGATTGTAAGTGCCTTGAGGGTAGGGCCTGTTTCTCTTTTTCTTATTTGAAAACTGTACTTAGCACAGAACCTGACTTAATAAATGTTTATTGACTAATGGACTGACACACATCATTTAATTCATTTGTTCAATGTATTCAGTATACACCATGCCCCCCACCTGCCAGCTGACCTCCTTTTTAAGTGTTGTTGATATCTTTTTTTCAAACCACATTCATATACCAGTATACCACAAAAGGAAATTACACAGAAAGAAATGAAACTTGTATTGCATTTTCCTTTGTTTAATAGGTTGCTATGGCCAAAGAATTCAGGATAACTAGCTGGGCAGTCTGTGGCAGATAAGCCTCTCTATACCTAGCAAGACCCATCTTCATAATGCAGTCTCCTGCCAGGAGTCTACCTAAAGCCTTTCCATCATGGCGTTGTTGTTACAAAGTCATTTTTCAGTCATGCCTGACTCTTTGTGACCTCATTTGGAGTTTTAAGCTTTTGGATTAAGAATTCACTATTTGGTAAAAATTGTTGGGAAAACTGGAAAGCCGTCTGGCAGAAACTAGGTATAGACCAATATCTTATACCATTTACCGAGATAAGGTCAAAATGGATGTATGATCTAGACATAGAGGGAGATATCATAAGTGAATTTGAACATGAAAGATATTACCTACCAGATATAAAAATGGGAGAAGAATTTACGAATAAGCAAGAGATGGAGAGCAATGTGAGATATACAACGAATAATTTTGATTGCATTAAGTTAAAGAGGGTTTGTACAAATAAAATCAATGTAGCCAAGATTACAAGGAAAGCAGAAAATGGAGATGCAGGATTTTATAGATGGTTTCTTGAATAAAGGCCTCATATCTCAACTATATAGAGAGCTTTGTCAAATGTATAAAAATGAGTCATTCCACAATTGATAAATGGTTAAAGGATATGAACAGGCAGTTTTCAGAGAAAGAAATCAAAGTTATATATAATCATACTAAAAAAATTTATCTAAATCATTATTAACAAGAGAAATGCAAATTAAAACAACTTTGAGATATATCTCACACCTATCAGATTGGCTAAAATGATAGAAAGAGAAAATGACAAATGTTGGAGGGTTTGTGGAAAAATTGGAACACTAACACACTGTTGGTGGAATTGTGAATTGATCTAACCATTTTGGAGAGCAATCTGGAATCATGCCCAAAGAGTAATAAAACTGTGTATGCCCTTTGACAAAGCAATACCACTATTAGGTCTGTTTCCAAAGTGATCAGGGAAAAAGGAAAAGAATGCATATGTTCTAAAATACTTTTAGGAACTCTCATTGTGGTGGCAAGAATCTGGAAGTTGAGGGGACGTCCATCAATGAAGGAATGACTGAATAAATTGTGATATGATTGTGATAGAATACTATTGTGCTGTAAGAAGTGATGAACAGGCTGGTTTTTAGGGGGAAATGGAAAGACTCACAAGAAATAATGAAGAGTGAAACAAGCAGAACCGAGAATCATGTACACAGTAACAGAAATATCGTTTGAAGAGTCAATGTGAATGACTAAGCTATTCTGAATTATATGAATATTCAAATCAACTACAGAGGGACCTATGAAGAAAAATGCTATCCATCTCCAGAGAAAGAACTGCTATATGGAACTATATATTGTATAGTTCAT
Source organism: Petaurus breviceps papuanus (assembly GCF_028583685.1). Taxonomy (NCBI): domain Eukaryota; kingdom Metazoa; phylum Chordata; class Mammalia; order Diprotodontia; family Petauridae; genus Petaurus; species Petaurus breviceps. Next base: position 22,881,871 of record NW_027185764.1, read on the forward strand.
GACATATAAAAAAAGTTTGACAGGTGTGGTTTCTGGGGAATTAATCATTTTACTAATCATGCTAGCAGATAAAGATATTATTAATTATATTAATATATTAGTTAATAATAAATAACAGTGGCACTCTCAAATGCCAAAGACCTCTCACAGAACCTACTTAACAATTAGATGCCCTTGGAAACTGGGGTGTTCCTGAGGGAAGCAATCAACTCTGATTACTTAACAATTAATGAGAATGACTATTATAATGAGAGGTGGACTTATTCTAATGAAGGACTGATCACTCAGTCTTGAACAAAGAGACTTGTCTCTTATTCAGACTACCCCCACCTATGGCAATCTAGACAAAAGCTGGTACCACTGACCCCTTTTATTAATTTTCTGATAGAATGATTTTAAAATGATTAATTGCCCAGAAACTATGTCTCTTGAACTTTTTATATATCACAGTTTCACATATATATCTGGGTCAAATGTTGGCCTTCTCTAGTGTAGAATTAGGAGAGATGGAGAAAAACAGTTTGGAGTTCAAAAGTAATTTTAAAAAATTATTTTTTTAAAGCATCAATTATGAGTGAAGGTACACAAAGAGATTAGCTCATTGTTGTTTTTTCCTAATTCCTTTGGCTCTTAGGATTCATCAGCCATTCTAATTATATTGATCTACAGAGTTCCCTCCTCTTATTTCTGTGGGAAAGGACCTAGGCTGACCATACTGCTTCAGAGGCCCTGGGCAAACAAGGAGTAGTGAAAATAGGATATACTTTAAATTGGTTAGTATTGATTACTTTGATTTATTTTTAGTTTGATTGTAGGATTAAGTTCCCTTTAGGAAAAGCTAACCCTAACAGCTAAGACAAAGTAACATAGATATTCTCTTAATTCTAGGTTACCTATAGATTTAGTGAATAGATAAATAGACTTTATCATTGAGTAGCAGATAATTTAGAGTAAGATATGTAATTTTGTAGGGATAAAATAATCATAGAATTATAAGACTCTTTTTAAAGGCTAAATTCCCCTTTCTAGCAGATGGAGAAAGAGGGTTATCTAAAGGTTAAGTTTCTCTCTCCAATCTTAGTGAATAAGCTCCTCTTTTTTCCTCCAGCTAGAGGTTAAAAGTCTAAGTTGAGTAATCTAATCATGGCAGCTAGAATATGAAAAGTGACTGCTAGCTACAAACTACAAGTTACTCTTTAAAAAGTGAGTTTTCTGGTTACAAAAGGCATCACCTGTAAGGCAAGGACTTCTGGGGTAATCTCACTTTGACAGCTAGATGTTGCCAACAGTAAGAATTTGGGTTGAGAAAGCCTGGGAGAAGTGAACTAGGCAGATGATCTGTCTTGTCCAATCAAATCACATTCAAAGCAAGTTTCCCATTTTTTATTCCTCTTTTCTGTTATAAAAATAATTTCTGTAAGTCACTTCATGGTCACTAATTACTGAGGAATTGGTTGACCTGATTTAATGGAAGCTTGCTAGTCCTTCTATTAAATCATTCTTTATTTGCTTGGTAACTTTGTATCTCACTTTCTTTTTATTTCAGATAATTAATTTTAACCACAGCATTATGGCAAAGAGGGACCCGGGGAAAGAGAAGGACACTGAAAAAGAAGACTGAAAGAAGGAAGATAAAGAGGAGAACAGAAAACCCAGTTCACCTATTTTGTTTCTACCTAGTTTGGGAAACCACACATTTCATTTCGACATGAACAGAATATTCCCTTAAAATGACAGTAGGTGAATCAATCCCTTTCTTCCACTGTACAAAACTCTGGTCTAAATAGATGATGATAGAATAAAGTAGTTGTTCCCATTAAAAGACCCCAAACATCCAGTTGATAACAGAGTTTTCAAAGTGCAAAAGTATTTTAGCACCGTAGGACCAAATACTCAAGCATTAAAGTGAAAGATGTGGGGCATAGAGGGTGGAGGGAGAGTTTTCCATTTTTTTATTCACTTATTTACCATCCTATAGACCCAGGTCAAAATGACCTGTTAAGTGATATTTTATTAAATTGAAAAATATTTTTTGTTCTAATCTTTCACTGCCATGAGAAATGAATTGTAAAGTATTGAATTTTTTTTAATCAAAACTAGACTCCAGCATTGGGCTGGCTAGCATTTGTAATGAAACAGCCATTTATATGTCAAAACCACAGATTCTGCATGCTCAGCCTGCCTACAAAATGGCCTACATTCATTATATAATACGCACATTAACTTTATCACTCTACCAATCGCAAGCTTCCCATCACCAACATAAATTTGTACTGAGGATAAGGAATAAAGAAGACTTCATTCAGCATCTTTAAACTGCCTATGTAAGTTTACTCTGTTCCAAAGACAGAGTAAAGTGAGTGATCACCAATGGTACATCATGCAGCTTGGTGCAATGAGGGACACTTTTAAGTTTGCACATATTTTCAGTGCCAGAAAATTCCACTCTTTGTGGCATGTAGGTATTTATCTTGTGAGTCAGTCATTTTACATGAGAAACACAATTTACAAACACCAGAGGATGAGGCCACAAATTTCAGACTTTGCCTAAGGAACCAAGGATTTGAGCCTAGGTCTCTCCTGACTCCAAATCCCATGCTCTTGCCCCTCTGATAGGATCATGGGATTTAAAGTTGGAAGTGACATTAGATATCATATAGGCAAGTAGTTATTATTTTGACTTAGGCTCAGAGGTAGGGGAGCAAAAAGAACTGATTCCCCTTTCTCCTTTGGATCTAGCAGTCCTTCTAACTCACCCATCCCTTTGGGAGAGAACAGCATGCTAAGATAAAGACACAAATGACTTGTCCAGCTAAGTTTCCTTAAATAAGAACAAATAAGAACCCACTAGGAATAAGTTTATTCTTTTTTTTTTAAAGCAATTGGGGTTAAGTAACTTGCTCAATGTTACATGGCCAGTTATTTTCATGTGGGTGCCAAGTATCTGAGGCCAGAACTGATCCTGGGTCTCCCGACTCTGGGGCCAGCGCTCTTACTCACTGTGCCACCTGGCCACCCCAGTTTATTCTTTTAATGCAAACTGTTGTAACTGAGTAATTTCCTTAATATTTTTAAAGGGTATAGCATTAGAGATTCAGAGCTAGAAGGCATCTAAAATGTCATTGCATCCACTACACTCCATCACTTTGCAGATGGGGAAACTGAGGCTCACCATGACTATACACAGTGCTCTCTGCAATAGAATTTGAATGTGTGACAGTTTAGTTCAAGAAAGGACCTCAGTGTCCTTATCCTGACAGGTGATCTTCAGAATCTTCCTAAGACAATTCAAACAGAAGCAATTCAGTTTCCTAGCACAGTGCTGGTATGTCATCCAGGTTTCATTCACAGGCATGCAATAACGAGGTCAGCACAACAGCTCTGTAGACCACCAGTTTGGTAGTCAGTCTAATGCTTTTCTCTCCCACACTTTCCTTTGGAGCCTCCCAAACACTGAGCTAACTCTGACAATGCAGGCTTCAACCTCATTATTAACTAACTTTCCATCCCTGGAAAGTATACTAACATATTTAGTGAACTTATCCATAGCATTCAGAACTTCTCCATTTGCTGTAACTGATGTTTCCACATTTGGATGGTATGGTGCTAGCTGGTGGAACATCTGTGTTTTCTTGGTGTTAATTGTTGGGCCAAAATTAACAGAGCAGCAAGAGAATCCATCCATACTTTGCTGCATCTCAACTTCAGAGGCTTCATTGAGTGTACAATCATTTGCAAACAAAAAAAAAATCATGCACCAACTCTCCCTCCACTTTAGTCTTGACTTGTAGTCTTTTCAAGCTAAATAATTTATCATCAGTGTGGTAGCTGACCTTGATACTGTAGTCTACATTGAAGGTATTTGACTATGCTAAGCACTACAAAGACAAGCAAAAAAATAGTCCCAGCCCTCAAGGAGTTTATATTCAAATGGGGAAGCTAAAACATAAAAGGAAACTAAAGAGGTGTGTGCAGGGAGAAAGTATAAAGGTGTCATGGTCCAGAAGAGTGTAGCCTAGTGATAAATGAAGAAATGGCTGGTGTAGGATGCTCTTTCAATGGAAACTCTAGGAGGGTGATCTAATCAAAGGGAGGAGACCCCAGGAGCAGAGAGTACTTGCAAAGTGTGAGTTCTGTAACTGAAGTAAAGTCAGGCTGATTAGCCCCATTTTACAGATTGAGGTTACCCACACTGAGTACCAGAGACTGAATTTAAAGTTAGGTCCCTCCTGACTCCAAGGTCAATGTTCTTCCACTATCATAAAATCACTGCATTTAGTTTTGAAAAGGATCTTAAGAAATTATCTATTCCACTGAACTTGGCCTAGAGTTAGGCTTTGAGACAGGGCAAACAAAAAGAACTAAATGATTTCCCTTTCTCTTTGTATGTAGCTTGATCCAACTCTTTTCAATTCCCTAAGAAAGGGAGCAGGATACAAAACAAAGGGCATTCCAGAGACATTTTATTAACAGGGAAAGGACAGAATTAAATAAAAATACAAGACACTAAGAATACCATCAAACTTCAAACCTTAACCTTCCTAGTACTTATTTAAGCAAACAGAGAGTTTGAAATTCCTGACTAAAACCATCTCTTCTGATTGAGATATTGTCTTCAGAAGACCCTCACCCCCATTAAAGATCAAATATGCTAATAAGGGATGAGAGACAACATGGTGTAATAGTGTTGGGTATAGAGTCAGGAAATCCCATTTCTAGAAGGAGCTGTGGACAAGTAATCTAACCTTTCTGAGCCTCAGTTTCCCTACCTATAAAAATGGTGGCAGTACTTATTTTTTAGGGTTGTTGTAAGAGAGAAAAGTAGGGATTAAATGGAGTCTAAATCAGCCATTTACATGATAATTTTAGCTAGGTCAGACCTGATCTGAAAACAACCTGATAAATCAAGCTTTTCCTAAACCTTTGGTCAATATAAATCCAACTCCTGCAAGAGCAGACTGTAGTGTGCATGTATAATTTATACTATAGCTAGTTCATTATTAAAGTTCATTAAATTCTGATGTGCCCTTCAATGCTTCAAGGATCTGTGGTTTCACTCCTGTGGTTCTCCTTCTATTCATGTTGATGGGAATCTCCTGAATACCTTGTAGATGATTTAACAAGTTTTTGGGCTAAAAATATTCATCCCCTTGGTGACCAAGTGTCTGCTGATAAAACTCACCAGACCCAGGTAGACTGATCCTTAGACAACAGACATGAAATCTGTCACTGGGCTCATACTCAGAGGCATTTCAGTGCTTGGTAGGACTTGCCAGAATTTAAGATCCTCTGGTATAATCTTTGACAACCCAGAGTCACCTCCACAGTACAGTAAGATATTAGAGGACTTTGGTGGGGGAAAATACTGGTATACATTAAATAAAAAATTACTGATGTTGGGGTGGTCTTTTGGGTACTGCCCACAAATCCTCCCACACCACAGGATCCTAGGACTGGTTTTGGTTGATGTGTTTGTTTACATCAGGAGGCATTGATTTTCTTCATTTTTAAGTACCACACGAGATTCATCTCCTAAGAAAGTCACATCTTAACTGCACGTGTTTTAAAATATGCAATTTTCTTCTTTAAGAACTATCTCCAAAGGCATTATCTTTAGCCAACAATAATATGTTGAATTGCTGGATTTGTACTATCTCAAGAGTAGTGTTTCCCAAAGTGCACTTCAAGGAACCCTGAAACATCAAAAATAATAATTCTAGAGTATTTTACTACAAGGATTCTGTCAAAGTTTTCTTTAAACTGAAGGGTTCTATCCAGTGGTATGCTTTTAAAACCAGCTATCCAAAAAACAATGTATCCAGGAAACACTTTTTTCTAGTTTAATTCACATTATTAACATTTTTTCCATCATTTTCTTAAGTCTAGACAATCAGCAAAACAGTGAATCAAACTCTGATTTGTTGTATTTGTCAATTTCCAAGGTTTAAATGTTCACACTAAAAATTTACCAGTTCTGCCATTTTAAGTTAGCACATTCCTGGTTCTACTGATGGTGTATAGGCTCTGGGAACCCCCTTGAAACTTCCCACTTGATCTGGGGTTCCCCAGAGGTCAAAAGCCTTCCCTTATTAATTTGAATGAATCTGTTACCCTAAACCTAGCCTAGACATCCATTGTCTGTTATCTCCAGGTAGCCTTTAGCTACCTCCCACCCCTGATCTCATCAAAATATCTATGACCAAATCTGTTGCCCTTAAATTAGCCTAGCTCAACATTGTCTGTTACCTCTGGATTGCCTCAGGCTGTTTCCCATCCTTGATCAAATCAGAATCCTATTCTCTAGGTTCATGGTCTGACCTCAGTCCCATCATAGACCCTCTCTAGATTGTCCTTCCAGACTACTAGACCACCCCTAGATCCCTCCCACAATCCTTCTGTATATAAGACCCATCTTGCCTGAATGAAGGTGCTGAAATTCAATCTGGCTCTGACTCAGTCTGTGTCATATTGTTCTGGCCAGCTGGTCAATACAAATGTGACAAATGTTTAGGCTTCTTAAGAGCCTACCCAATATGGTGAATCGTTAATAAATTTTGTTTTACTTTGGCTTAGAGAAGGCTTGAGTCAAATTCATTTGGCAGGACCCAGCATGTTGGTATTCTGGGGTCTCAAGCACCCCTAAGCCCCAAACCTCAACATTACCACTGTGGAAAAGTTCGAGAACCACTGCTCTAGGGCAATGTAAAGTTCCCTCCAAAAGACAAGCACCTTCGGAAGATGAACTAGACTACCCCAAAACCCACTTAGACATTCATCCAATAGGTTGAAGGGGTGATCACCATATTCTAGTCTTTAACTAACCTCTTTGTCTTCCTCTCAACCCTACCTTTCCCTGGAAATCTACCTATCTTAAGTCCCATTCTCATAGGACTCTATTCTTGCTTAGCTATTTCATGAACCAATTGAAGGTAAAGTGCTAATGGTTTATAAAAACTTATTGTACTGCCCCTCCAAGATAATGTTTGCATCAGTGTCCTATCCCAAAAGATAGCTCTGCTTGTTTAAGGAAAAAAATTCAAGCCAATCGTGGACACATTTGGGAAATGTTAAAAAGGCCAATTCAGGAAGCACCCAGAATCTCAAATGTACTATGATCTCATATACAGTATATCGTACTATATATATGTGCCTAACCAAGCACTTTTTAGCTTTGATCATAGGTCCTCATTGCCATGGGCCATTTGAAGTACAGATCTACTTTGGAGAGCACTAGAAATTTGACAGAAGTTCATATTTTATGGAGAAAGAGTAGACACTACTCTCTGCCAGGGAATTTATTTTCAAAGTTCTGCTGCTACGTTGTGTCTGGATGGCTCAGAGCATAATAAAGGGATTGATCAGATTAGCCTGGCAGGCCTCAGAACTTGAACTGGATGCTGGCTGGGTTGGCAGAAAGGGTCTAATCATCAGTATCCATTAAAAAATATTTTCAACTTAATGGAGATAATTGCTCCTGAAGTACCTCAATGGGGAAAACTAATTAGTCTTCCAGGTTGCAGGATCACATCCTGGTGAGTGGAAATGCCTCCAGCACCACTCAAGGTGGTCCTGATTAAAACCATTCAAGGAAACGGAGACAGACACTACCTTGGATAATGAAATCAGCTCTGACTAAAGTCTTGTCTGAAAGGTGCAAATTCTGAGAAATGATCGCTAGCCCACAGACTTAGAAAGCTCCCATTACACCTTTTAATCTCCAACTCCAACTTGCTTTTTGTCTAAGCTTCTTCAGACTTTTTCAGCAATATCTACTGATTATATACACTTTCACTGAGCTAAATAATAATAGTTAACATTTATACAGTGCATTAAGGTTTGCAAAGCCCTATATATGTACATATATACATACATATATGTATATATCTGTGTGTGTATATATATGTATATGTGTGTATGAAATCTCATTTGTTGCTCAAGACAAGCCATGGGATAGAGGCTACTATCCCCATTTTACAGATGAGGAAACTGAGGCTGAGAGATTGGCCTAAGGTCAATACCTGAGTGACTGGCCTAAGGTCAGTACATGAATGAAATAGGATTTGAACTCAGGTCTCCCTGGCTCCAAAATCCAGCACTTTCTCAATTACACCAAGCTACCTCCAAATATTACAGGTAAAAAAATTATGTAAGGGGTCGGCTAGGTGGTGTAGTGAGTAGAGCGCCGGCCCTGGAGTCAGGAGGACCCAGGATAGGTTCTGGCCTCAGATACTTAACACCCAAAAAAAAAATGGCCGTGTAACCTTGGGCAAGTTACTTAACCCCAATTACTTTAAAAAAAAAATTGTGTAAGAAATTATTTCCCATATCAAGGAACTTTTTACCTTTAGGTCTGCCCTCAAAAGAAGGTGGGTATAAAAAGGTATTCAATACACAATATGAATTAAACAGGGAACTATTTCCTACATCGCAGAGAAATGCTTTGCACAAAAGGTTCCCACAAATGAACCCAAGACTGTCTTACCAGATAACACTGACCTGGAGGGAAGTGTTTGCTCAATGTAGAGTCAAGGTGTAGTCTATTCAGCAGTCCAACCAAATGCTTTCTGTTTTGATAGTCTTGAGTTTCTTCCTAGAAGAGTATAATTGGAGTTGTAAATTACTGATTATTTATCTGTGACAAGACAAAGAAACACAAAGCAGGAGTAGCTGGGGCCAGGTTCAAGGCTGCCTAGAGTTGTGCTCTCCTGTGCTCGTTGCCACATTGAGGAGACTGTCATAGTGCTAGAGTATGGGGAAAGGTGACAGCCCCCTCCTCCCACCCCTCTAAGGATAGATTTGAATAATCCCAACATTGCTCAGAAGAGAAGAGAATCATCATGGTTAGGTCATTCCCTTTTCAAAGATTCACTATAGCTTTTCATGCTTAATGGACAATAAGGAAACTACTCCCTCATTTCAAATCCCAAGCCCTCCAGCACTGAGTCGCACACATTCCCGGAGGACTCGAAGGCTTCCAAGGGAGCCCCAGTACAGGCTCTTTTTCACACGTGCTTCCTGGGATGAAAAATCCAATTTACTCCTCCACACATGAATTCAACAAACATGAATGAATCTCTTTAGCTTTTCTAAAAAGTGTATGGGTTGGGTAATAAAATAAACCAAGCAAGAGCCAAGCTATCCCGCCCTTGCTGACCCTGGGGTAAGCTTGAGGATTTAAGGAGGATATAATCCTGGGTGGCAGGTTCAGGGAAGATCAAAGAGAAGTAGAGGGAACAGTTAGTTAGCAGGGCAACCTAATTGGAATGAGGATCAAAGTCAAGTTATAGCAGCAGGCAAGGGGCTTATCCAGCAAGAAATCAGCATAGGTTATGAAAGCCAGGGGAAGATCAAAACATATTTCTACAATCCAGGCAGACTCTCTACTGTATTTTGGAGAGAACAAACCTGGGTAAGAAGCATTGGTAGAGAATCTAAAAAGTGTGGCTACTGGCACTTGATAGAACTATACCAAAACCATTTGTGCTGGGGAAGAGGCATTGGCCATGACCCTGACCTCTTCCACAGCAGTTTCCATGCTGGCCAGTAACAAGAACCACTCAGCTAAATTTTTGTAGGCTCTCACTGCCCATAGTAGGTAGATGCAGAGTAGTCACAGAACTCACCTAACACTGTTGCTAAAAATTAGGCTAAATTGAATGATGGACTAGACCTAGTCCCTTAGTATAGGGAACTCCTAAATAAAGAAATTCTCTACCAAAGCAGGTTGGTACTTCTTCACAAGTCTTATTAAAGAATTGACCATAGAACTAAGAAGTGTTAAGTGACATGCCCAGGATCAAACAGTCAGTCTATCTCAGAGAAAGGACTTGAACCAAGGTATTTCTGGCACCAAAACTGGCTTTATCTACTAAGGTAGTTAGGTAGTACGATGGATAGAACACTAGACCTGGAGTCAAGAAGACCTGAAATGAAGAATCCAGAAGACTCAAGTTCAAATCTAGTCTCAGATACTTATTAGCTGTGTGACCATGAGCAAGTTACTTAACCTGTCTGCCTCAGTTTCCTCAAACTATAAAATGATAATAATAAAAATATTAATAAAGTATATTCCTTTAGGGTTATTGTGCTTATCCAACGGGATAATATTTGTAAAGTGCTCAGCACAATGTCTGGCTCATAGTAGATGCTTACTAAATCCTTATTCCCTCCAAATTCTTACTCCCTCCCTCCCATTACACCATGATGTCTCTTAGTGAGATGGCTACTCAAAAATCCTTGATAGATAATAAACATAGGACCATGCAATCTTGTCTCTTTCCACTCCAATACACTTCTGCAAAAGTAGGGACAATGTGGTTATTTGCATACAGCGTGTCCTTTGATAGAAATAAAATGCAGGGGTCCATAATGGTCCTCCTAAGAAACCTAATCCCTCTCAGCTCCAACTGCAATCCATATCAGACCTCCGATTTAGGAGAGTTGGTGACATAGGACTTCTAACATCAGATTTCTAATACAAAGTTGGGACCAAAGGGCACAAGTGGCTTGAAACCAATTTCTTTAGAGACCTGCTCAAAATGTTAACTAAATGCTTTGTAGAAATGCTGCAAATGGCTATGTTTGCTAAACAATTCTCTGAACTTTTGCAAGACACTCTTAATGTTAGCCAAGAGCATCTGTTATTTTTTTTAAGAGAGAGAAATTGTAATAAATAAATTTTAAAAGCCCCCTCTAATAGACAGCTCTTCTGGTCTTCCATCTGGAAAACAGATGCCATTTTGGTCTAAAAGAGAGCTAACCAAAATTTTGACTATTGCTAGTATGAATTGGCTAGGGATTTTAGTCTGCTACAAAGTTATTATGGCTATGCATTAATGACAATAATTAATAATAATAACAACAACATAATAGATATTTAAGGCTTGCAAAGCACTTTACATATTATCTCCTTTGATCCTCACAAAGTCCCTGTGATGTGGATACCACTTTATAGATCCTCATTTTACATCCCCCTACATAAAATCCCCATTTTACAGATGGGGAAACTGAGGCTGAGAGAGGTTGTAACTTACTCTAAGGTCACACAGCTCAGTAAATGGCTGAGGAAGGATTTGAACTCAGGTCTTCCTGAGTCCAAGACCTCCACTCATGGCACCCACTTACAGATATTAAAGGAGTTAATGCTACCAAAGGGTATATGAACAGAACTATAGTAGTCACTAGAAGTCATCATCCCACTGGACACTGAACTAGTTAGAATAGTACCAACTGTGGAACTACTGGGTTCAAATCTAGCATATTTTTGTTTTGGGTTTTTTGGAGGCAATCAGTGTTAAGTTACTTGATCTCAGGTCCTCCTGACTCAAGGGTCAGTGCTCTATCCACTGTGCCACCCAGCGGCAGCTGGTATCACATTTTAAGAGAAAGGTTAATAAGCTAGAGTAAATCCTAAGGAGAGAGTCCATGATGGTAAAACATCTAAGAACCATGGAGCATAGAAGGATTGGTGGAAAGTACTGGGGATGTTGAATGAGGAAAAGACCCAGGTGAGAGATGAAAGCTGTCTTCAGATCAGTGTGGCGAATGAAAACTCCAAGAAATATAGTTTCTGGGTAATTAATAATCAATTTATAATTAGGTTAGCTAGCAATTAATAAATTAATGGTCAGTGGTTTCTCTTAGTAACCAAAGAAACCAAGGGAGATCCTGAATCACATTAAATTAATTCTGAAAAGGAACTCCCCCAACATGTGCAAACCAACCCTGATTGGTAGACTTTTAATAAGGAGATGGGCTTAAGTTCTTCAGCTCCTCCTGCTGAGAACAAGGCTTAATCAAGAGACTCAGCAGCCTCAAGGCATCTGGGCAAGGGGATGCCATCTCTATCTGGACCTCTCCAGTTAGTTTTCTTCTTTATGAGCTGGGTTGCCCTAACTCTCTAAAGAAGGAGATCAAGGACAGAGGGTTCTTCCCCCAGGTAAAGGATCACCCAGACTGGATTAGGAACAGAATTTAGGTTTCCCAGTTAAGTGGGGTCCTAGTCACCCAGTTAGTAAGCACATGCTTTGGGGCCTGGACAAATCTCATCACTCAACTATGCCCTTCAGGGGCTGACTGACCTTTTGAGGAGTTGGGTTTTAACAGAAATAAAAGAAAAAGGGTGTGTCACAAATTATTGATAATTCGTTATTAATATTATGGTCTAATATTAATTTCTCTCATGTGTGAATAGCTGTCATGTAGAAAAGTGATTATTAGACTCATCCTTAGATGCTCCAGAAAGCAAAACTAGGAATAAGGAGAGAAAACATACACTGGTAACATAAGTAAAATAATTCTTGATCACATCTTGCATTGCACAATGGTTGTAATCCTGGATAATGTGAGTGTGAATAGAATCACTTAAAATGCATTAAAAAAGCATGCCATTTATAAGGAACCACTCCAGTGAAGGAAAAAGATCACTGAATTAGGAATTAAAGGCCTAGGTCAATATTATGACTTTGACATTTACTATCTATGTGACATTACACAAGCAATATCCTCTATATGATTGGCAGTTTCCTAATCTTTAAAATATTCTCTTCCCTTGTCTCCACCTCTTGGTTTTCTTTTAGTTATTCTTGTTTAGTTGTGTTTAACTCTTCATGACCCCATTTCAGGTTTTCTTGGCAAAGATACTAGAGTGGTTTGCCATTTCATTCTCCCGTTCATTGTATAGATGAGGAAACTGAGGCAAACAGAGTTAAGTGACTTGCCCAGGGTCACACAGCTGCTAAGTATCTAAAACCCAATTTAAATTCAGGAAAATGAGTCTTCCTCATTCCAGTCCCATGACTCTATTCACTGAACCATCTAGCTCCCCTGGCTTCCTTTAAGTCTCAGTTAAAATCCTACTTTTTGCAAGAAGTTTTTCCCAGTCTTCCCCTCTGAAATTACCTTCCATCTACCCTACATCTTTCTTATATGTACAAAATCATTTGCATGCTGTCTCACCATTTGAATGTGAGCTCCTTGAAGGTAGGGACTTTATGTTGTATCCCTAGCATTCAGCACAGTGACTGGTACATTGTAAGGGCTTACTAAATGCTTATTTACTGACTGATTGAGGGGTTTTGGTTAAATGATCTCCAAAGTCCCAGGATCCTATGAACCCTCATTTTGAATCCTTGGGTAAAAACATAATTTTCCCTTAATTTAGCTTCTGTATAAATTTGGGTTTTCATAAATAAGACTTCCTTAATGTCAGTTACCATTCAATTTGGGAATATTTATTTCATGTCCACAATATGCAAGTGCTATTCAGAATGTGTCCTCTTTTTTGTCAATCTAGTTCAGTGTTGCTAAACCATCAAATTAGGTACATGGTGGACTATTAACAATCATATGAAAGATTGTTTCAAATAATTTATAATAAGAAAAGCAAAAGATCAAAACAATTCTGAGGTTTCACCTCATATCCCAGGAAATTGACAAAAGTAAAAAAAAGATAGAAATAGTCAATGCTAGAAGGGCTACACGAAGACACATACTAATACACTATTGATGGAACAATGAATTGATCTAACCTTTCTGGAAAGTGATTTGGAATTATTCATTATAACTTTAAGAAAATGTCCCTGCCCCTCTGACCCAGAGATTTCATGGTTAGACATATGTTTCGAGGAGATTAAAAGCTGAAAGAAAAGAAATTTCATCCATACCAAAATGTTAATATCAGCATTTTTTAAAAATCCTTATTGATGTAGTAGCAAAGAATTAGAAATAGGTACCCATTAATTGGGGAGTGGCTAAACAAAATAAGGTACATGAATGTAATGCAATTACAATGCCATAAGGAACAATGCCAATAGGAATTCAGAGAATCATTGGAAAGACATCTGAGCTGATGAGTGAAGCAATCAAAACTAAGAAGAAATATACACAATGACCATTAAGATAGCAATGTAATTGGAGTGGGGGGGGGCTGGGAAGCGAAAATGAAAGTGAACGCTATGTAGTTGTGATGACTAAATTTGACAGTAGAAAAAAAAGTTAAGAAATTGCATCCCTTCTTTATAGAAAACTAGTGAGGGGAGCAAGATCTGAGTGCTGAATTTTGTATATACTGTCAGGCACAGTTGAAGATAGTTATTTTTGTTAAACTGCTTTTTTTCCTCTTTATTTTTAATCTTTAATATAAAAATAGATCACTGGATACATAAAAATTAAAACATCAATATTTTTAAAAAATAAAATATTTAAGATATGTATTCTAAAGACATTCCTCAACTGCTTAGTCTTTCCTACATGGACAGACATGCCAAATACTTTTAAAGGAATTCAATCACTTCTTAAGTGCTTATTACATGTCAGGCACTGTACTAAGCACTGGGGATACATAAAAAGGCAAAAACATGTGGGCTTCAAGAAGCCCACATTGGAATGGGAGTGGAGAGAATACAATAAATCTCTTCCAAGAATCTCTCAAATATCTTGGGACTTGAAGCAATTAGCCAATGTCATCTGCAAACAGAAACATTTGCAGGACCTCACCATCCACATGGGAATCCATTTATTGCCCAGATTTCATTGTACATTTGGATAGATTCCATATAGGGTTTATTCAACAGTATAACTATTACGGATGAACAGTACAGATGGAGAATGATCTGGGCCAATAGTTAAAAAAGAAAAGAAGAGTGAGATGAATTTCTTTAAGGATATTACACAGCTCTTCTACTGATTCCAACCTTCCCATGAAAGCAAATGAGCATTTTTGCAATCCTAGCCTCTTACCAGTGCTCCTAAATGGAAGAGAGACCTAGAACACCAAGACCTCTGAAGAAATGGAAACAAATATCACACAGAAGCACATAGCAGATGTGAGCAGCCTACAACATATAACCAACAAGGAACTCTGAAGAACAAGAGTAAAGGATTTCATCAAGGAATGAAGTAAGAGAAGATGAACTAGCCATCTAGTAAGAGTGAAGGCTAAGGGATGGAGAGCCAGATGGCTCCACTAGTACCTTTGACCTCCAGCATGTTGGGTGTACTCCCTCTATGATGAACTTTTGGGAAAACATGAATGAGAGTTGCACAGTATAGATAGGCATGTGTGGCTTGTCATCTGCATGATTGAAAGGAAGTCCTGAATTGATGAACTCACAGATTCATTTAACTATTTGAGCATAATAAAGAAATCTGAGTGAATATAGGTTGGGCACTTTCTACTACCTTGACCTCTACTCCAACTCCTGCACAGAATATCATTAGAACCTTGCCACTTTCCTCTTCCTTTCTTGCTCACTTCAACCTCACAAGGCTATTGTTTTTGAAGATTGACCTTTGACTGTACCATTTGTCATTAGTAAGTGTAGGACATTCCCTTTCTCAACTCTCCTACTCTTCCACTCCCTCTCAAATTCCATGGGGTGAATTAGACATTTACAAATGCACCCCATTAGGACTAACTCTACCAAGACAGTTAATCAGGTAAAGTTTATCTGCAGTATCCTCAACCTTCTTTTCCCTTCCTTTCGGGTTTATTTTATTCTCCTTCTCTCTCCAATGTGCATAATGTAGAATCATATTGGAGCTAAAAGGAATCATAGTGCTCGTGCAATCTAACTTTTTTTCACATTACACATGAGAGAAAAAGAAGAACCAGAGGGGTGAAGTGATTTGCCTAACGTCATACAAATAGTAAGTGACGAAGCCTAGACTTGAATCCAGATCTTCTGGTTCACCATAAGCAAATGCTTAGCATTTCAAGTTTCAATGTCTATATATGTAGAAGGAAGGGAATGACCCACAGTTAAAAAGATATTGCATCATTGCAGCAATTTGTGAGAAAGGTACTGTTTTTTCCCTTTGGAGTGAATGTGTCTTCCCTCTACCTTCCCTCTACAAAGTGGTACTGGACACTGGAATAAAAATAATCAGGGTGTATGGATTTTTAAAAATCATCTGATGGGGTCTATACCCTCCAGTATAGCCATTGCTTAGTTCCAGCATTGCTCTTCTGAACTTCATTATAATATGATACTATTTTCTGGTAGTTTATTTTCTCATTTATTGTTTCTACTTCAGTATGATGGATTTTTTTTTTCTGACTAGCACTTTCAATTAAGTTGCAGTCTGGTTTTGTTACTTCCAATTTGGGCTTCTGTTTCATATGTTTCTATGAACATCTTAATTAAAGCTGTTTTAAAAATTCTGCAGTCAGTGAGGCATTCTGACATCAAATTGTGTTTGTGAGTTATTTCAAGCATCAACTTTATGAATATAAGGAACTTATTAACCTAAGGTTACTCAGACTTTTTAATCAGAGGACTCAAATTCAAATCCTGCCTTAAGTAAAACTACTATTTTAAAACTTGTGAAGGAAATTAGAATTAAAAGAGTTGTCTGGAACATTAATAAAGAGAATACAAGAAGAACCAGGCAATATAGAAATAGAGACCATAATCTCTAAAGAAGGAAAGTCAACATTGTAGGTACCAAAGGTGTCTTCTCCACAGTAAGCTGGGTTTAAGACAGCACCGAGGAGCTGTTTGTGGTCCTGATCTAGACAAGTCTCAGTAACTTCCACACTGGATTTGAAAACCCTAAGAGTTATTAACAAAAAACATTTCTCTCCTCACCCATGATGAACAACAGCAACCAGTTCAGTGTAGCCACTGAAATTAGTAAATACCTAACATATCCATAACTATGAAGTTATAGCAAGAAACACAAAGCTTAACTAATTACAATACTTACTCTCTTCTCTTTTCCCCCAGTCTCTGATGATGAGGTGGCCCTTCTCCTTGAGTCAATTTCTCTAAATGTGTCCATTATTTCCTGCCATATTTTTTAAGAAACTGTCCCTTCCTTCCTATGAGATTTTCATCTTCTACCTCTCTGCTATTTCCTTCCTTTCTACCTTCAAACATGGTCAAATCTCCCTTTTCAAAACAACACAAAAATCTCTTTCTGGGTCCTGCTATCCCCTAAAACTATAAACCTATAGCTCTCCTCACTTTTTCAGAAAAAAATCTAATCAAAAAATTAGACTCCTTGTCTCTACTTCTTTCTATCACTCACAAAATCACTGCATTAGAGAGAAGGGAAGTCAGTGGCCATCTAATCTAATTAAAGTATGAAAAGGAATCCCCCTATAATATACATGAAAAGTGCTCATCCAACCTCCCTTGAAGACCTCCAAGGAAGGGGAATCCACCTTCTTTCTAGGATCCATTTCCTCTAGGACAACACTTGTTATTAGAAAGTTTCTCCCGACATTGACTTAAATTTGCCTCTTTGCAACTTCCACCCATGATTCCCAGTTCTGACCTTTGGGGTCAAATAGAATAAATTTAATTCATTCCACACATGACAGCCCTTCAAATACTTGAAGAGAACTGTCTTATCTTCCAACACACACACACACACACACACACACACACACACACACATATACATCTTCTCTTCTTCAGGTTAAGCATGCCAACTAATATTCATATGACCTGCACTCAAGGCTCTTAACCATTCAGGTTGTCCTCCTCAAAACACTCTAAGGCTTATCACAAGATGCCCAAAACTGAACAAAACACTCCAGATGAAGCCTGATAATGGGAAAGTGCAGTGGGATTATCACGTCCCTCTTTCTGATGGCTATGTCCCCTCTTTAATGTTACCCAAGCTTGATTTAGCTTTTCTGGCTTCCACATCACACTGTTGGCTCATATTGAATTTTAAGTCTACTAGAACCCCCAGATCTCTTTAGTATACCTGCTGTTTATTATTCATGCCTTCCCTAGCTTATCTGAAGTTAATTTTTCATACCCAACTGCAAGGCTTTGCATTTATCCCTACTGGATTTCATCTTATTAAATTTAACCCAGTGTTCTAGCCTTTCAAGATCTTTTTGTATCCTAATTCTATCTTCCATTGTGTAAGCTATCATTCCATGAAGACATGACTGAGCAACAAAAATCATTCCCAGCTTTGTATCATCTACAATGCTTTTATCCAAGTCAATGACAAAATTACTAAACAGCCCAGGGTCAAACACAGATCCCTAAGGTTCTCCCTAAGGTTGGGAAATCTGCCTTCTGACTGCATCACTCAACTAAAACTGCTTCCTCCAAAGTTTTCAATGATCTCAGTTATCAAATCTAAGATCCCTGGGTAGCCTCTCCTCCAGGACTAATTTCCCAACTCACACTCACATTGTTGGGCTGGATCCATAGAGTTTGACTGTTTCTCCCCTCCAGGTTCTAAAAGTCATCTTCAGGTGCTTAGTTTTCTAATGCTATTGCTCACCAAGCCCCATTGATGTACTTCCCATTGATTATCAGATAGACAACTGGCTTCAAGAAAGGATATTTACCAAACAGGAATAGCAAGGACCATTGTAACAGAAGACTCATGAAGCATTGATAGTTCTTTTTACCCAAAAGCAAGATATTTCATGTAAAACACCATCTGCTTTCATCCAATAACTTGAAGTCCCCATAATGCTTTCAAATTGAGTAAAGACTTATTTATACCTAGTTTACTTTGGTTGATTGATTGACTTGATGAAGATGTCTTCTGTGATTAATTATGAGTGAGATGTATGGGGTATTCAGGGAAGACTAGCACTTCTGGCGTGAGAGTTCGCTGAGCCTTCCACCTTTGGTATCCACCTTTCACCCAACTCTAACTTGCAGCTCCAAGAATTTGTAGTGAGCACAGCAGCCACCCCTCATAAAGTCATCTGGGCAGATGGGCTAAACCATGTTGAGAGTAACTGACATGCCTCAAACCCCTCAATGAACCAAGGGGTGTCTATCCAAAACTTCTGAAGACTTCCCTCCCCCCTATTGCTCTAACAGTCATAAAGGCAACTGAAGCGGGTACTGTGGAGCACTTCGAGATTTGTCAGACATTGAAGACACCAAGATCATCCACTGTATCCTGGGTGGTGGTCCTGACTTGTCTTGCCACTGGAATTCAATGACTCTGGAAGAGATGACCTTGCAACTCTGTCTCACTTAAATCCAATTCGTGTACAAGTCAAGACATTATCCCATGATGCCATTGATCATCTTCAGAAAAAGAAGGATAAGTCACAACAACAATTGGGGTCAATCTGATTAATTAAATGAGTTCTCTAATTAACTTGATGAGATTACAGGGTAAGGGTAAGATTCTTTGTTTAGAGGCATCAGAGGGACCTTCCTATAGAATATAGATGTGCACACTAGATCTTTGCTGATAGGCCACTGGGAAGTCAAGATGAGTAACTGAAACTCAGAAAAATTCTTTCTTATAGTTCATAAAATCAAATCTTTTTTTTTTTTTTTAGAAAAAAGACAAGAACATAATGAAACAGAGCAATGTCCTAGGCAGTTGGGATTTAGAAGGTTATGTGTTCATGCATAGTTTTCACCCTCAAGAGTAGATGATAGCAATTTATGACAGAAGCACATGGCAATGGTAGACGTGTTTTTTCTTAACCTGAGAGGGTAGTTCATGAACGTCTGAGCAGAGGAGATGGGATTTGGGGATTCCTTGAACAATGATATTTAGCTTTCTTATCAAAGAAAGAAAATTTCCTAGAAAAAGTCTCATGGGTAATCTCAAGTTTGAGTTCTTAAAGTTCAAAAGTTCAAGAACAAGACCTTAGAGGGCATGGTTCTTAATTATTTTGTGTATCACCTAAGCAGCTATGCGGCACAATAGATAGAGCACTGGCCTTGGAGTGAAGAAGACGTGAGTCCAAATCCAAGCTCAGACACATTCTAGCTGTGAGACCCTGTTCAAATCACTTCACTTCTGTCTGCCTTATTTCCTTCAACTGGAAAATACAGACACTAACAGAGCCTCTCAGGGTTATTGTGAGGATCAAATGAGATGCTATTTGGATGGCACTTAGCATGGTCCCTTCCACACAGTAAGCACTTCCACACAGTAAGCACTTCCACACGGTAAGCACAGTAAATATTTGTCCCCTTCCTTACTTCTTTCTTTCTTTTCTTTATTGGACTTTTTGGCAATCTGTTGAAATCTGTGGATGTCTCAGAATACTGTTTTTAAATATATAAAACAAATTACAAAGGAAATTAACCGCATTGAAATAAAAATAAGATTTTCTTTCCATCCAGGCTCACACACTCCTTGAAATCTATCCATATGAGTGAGATGTATGGGGTATACAGGGAAGACTAGCACTTCTGGCATGAGAGACCCACAAATCCCAAGTTAAGAACCACTGTCCAAGAGAAAGAAAAGGCTTTTCTGATGCAGCATGCTCTTTGGAAAAGGTGTTTTATCCACATTGTTCCTGTGCAGTGAAACCTCAATGTCTTGGGGTTTATGGACTAGATTTCTTTCTTAAGAACCATGCCTTCAATCCAAATCACTCTGGTTCCCTTTGATTGACCAGCAATAGGTCCCAACCCAAGCCCACAGAGTCATTATTTCAACCCTGATTGCTCAGAGTGAATGGAAATAGCAATTGTTTTTGTTTTGGCCAGAAACCCTGAAGGTCTTCCCCTCCCAGATTGATTTTTTTTTTTTGACTAGGCAAAAGAAGCCACTTTTTACCTCATTTTTTACCAAGACTTAATCACTTAACTAAATGTATCTTGTGTTTATAAGCATAGAAGGATAGAGGGGGTTTAAAGGTTGTTCAAATTTATAGAAAGAAGTAAAATATTTTAGACCAGATTCAATCATGTTCATATACTGTCATTTTATGTCTTCCAGATTTAATACCATTTGACAAACATTTCAAGCTGAATTTATATGAAACAAAGAGTGAATGTTTGTATAAAAAGATAAAATTTCATTACCCACCAAATATAACTACCATATCCTTATATTCACATGTATTTAAAAAACTTACATTAGGGGTGGCTAGGTAGCACAGTAAATACAGCACCAGCCCTGGAGTCAGGAGGACCTGAGTTCAAATTCAGCCTCAGACACTTAACACTTGCTAGCTGTGTGGCCTTGGGCAAGTCACTTAACCCCAATTGCCCTGCCTTCCCCCCCTCCAAAAAGCAAAAAAAAAAAAATGATGTGCAATAAAGGATAAACTAATAGTAAGTAATACATGAAACTAAAAAAAAAAGACTTAATCACTGACTGGGCATTGCCTCAGTTAAACTGAGAACTGGAAAAGACCTTAGCTTAAAAAGGCAGTGGTCCCCCATTATATTCGGCTCCATCTCCAGTTGTCCTGATCTGGCCATTGGACCCAGATGGCTCAAGAGAAGAATGTGAGGATGGTGACTTTGCACAGCCCTCCCTCATTTAAATCTAATTCACTTGCAAGTCATGGCATCACCTTCCTGATGTCATGCTCCTCTTTGAGAACAGAGGACAAACAATAACTTATTTGTAGGACAAAGTCAATGAAATATTCCACTGGTATGGGTCTGATTGGAAGAAGATTGCTTATTTAGCAATCCCCAAAGTATGCTTACCTTCCAAAGGGCATCTAAATTGCATTATGATAATATGAGTCTTAAGGGAACTGTGCAATCTTTGTGGGAAAGTACTCACAAGATTGTCAAAGGGTTGCTCTAATATCAACCACAAATTCATTTCCCTTAGGCAGAGAGTTAATGGACAATTTAAGTCCTTTACCCATTCTACTTTGCATCTTCTTCATCTTTGCAAGTCGAAATAAAGGTTGCCCCACATACAATATGAATCCAGTATCTTGAGTGCATAACAGGATCTAGGGACACTTTGGCCCACATTTGGAATATTGGTATATGCCCAAGAATAACTGCAATTTTCTCTTAAAGGGTCTCAATGAAGTTTTTTTTAACCACATACAGAAGAATGAGAACAACGACCAAACTCCGGACCTAAGAAATAAGTAGTAAGACTCTTCACATAAAGCAGGAGTTTTTAACCATTTTTGTATCATGGATTCTTTTGGCAATCTGGTGAAATCTGTGGATTCTTTCTCAGAAAAAAAATGTGTTTTAAATGCACAAAACAAGATGCATAGTATTGCAAAGGAAACAATTATCTTAAAATATAGTTATCAATTTAAAAACTAAAACAGTTCATGGGCTCTCCAGTTTAAGAATTCCTGATATAGACACAGAGGAGGAAGCAACTTCTAATGCTCCTGGGAATGTTAAGGAGGATCAACATATCCCAAGAGCAAAAATATCATCTAGCGCAAGTCGGAAAAAGAAGATGTGCAGTGGTCATTAGCAGCTGCCTGATGAAAGGCCAATCTGAATTGAGTAGAAAAGAAAGGATTCTGGCTTCCCAAGGCATGTGTCAAGGACATAATAGAGAAATTTGCGAGATTTATCAGCCCTAACAATCAATGCTCACCTCTAATTATTTACTTTAGAAAAAACAATACTATTGGAAGGAATCTAGAATGAATTGCAAAGGATTATGAAGTCTTGAGGAAGGCACCAAGGATCTTTGGGAGCAAAATTGGCATTTCACTCTTAATGATTGAAGTTATGGGCATCAGAAAAGAAGGCAGATTAGAAAAGTAGACAGATGGTTAAGAAAACGGTATGTGAATGAATAAACAAAATAAATGAAAAGTTATTTTAAGCACTTACTATGTGCCATGCCCTATGCCAAGTGCTAGGGATATAAACAGACAAGGAAGATAGTACCAATTCTCAAGGAAATCTCCCATTGCTAATGGGAGAGGAAAAAACCAGGCCCTAGAGTACTTTGGATGTGTTTGGTAGATCGGATAGGAATGTCTGTTGAATCACAGAGTTTAGAAGCATGGCAGATAGTAAGATGTGGTGGTCCTTAGGGCACGCACAGTGTCATCTTACTGAAGAGTTATAGTTGATGACTCCTTGCTCATTGAGGTGGGGTGAATAACTGTACCTGCCCCCAGAGCCTTGGCAGGTCTTCAGGAGCTTGGCCCAGATCATCAGGAAAAAGAAGGAGCCCAAGGGTTAATTGATTCAATGTTTACTTCCATTGGACTGGAAGATGAGAGGTAGAGGGAGAAAGGGGAATAAAGCATTATCAGGAAAATCAGGGAAAAGTTTCCCTCTAAGTACCCACTCTGCAGGGAGGTTATGTGTATATATGAGATTGAGATTTGGATGAGGGTTGAAGGGTCACAATTTAAAATATAGAAATGGTGACTTCTGGGCCAGTGATTGAATGCATGTCAATATGTTCAGTCAAATTACATTTTTCCTAAAGAATGCAAATCTGATCACAAGAACTCTAAACTAAAAACTGAGGGAGGAAGGGAGAATTTCTCAGGTGTGTGTATGTATAGACACACACATACATGCATATATACATACACACATACACACGTAGTGTATGTATGCACATATATACATATATGTATACATATATATTATATGTGTGTCATGTTAAGCTCTAAAAGCTTAAATTTCTATGCTATTAAAACTTTAAATTGCACTAAGACTTTTGGGACACTCCGTATTTGCCAAGCCAGATACCATAAAGAATAACAAGTACAACAGAGGAAGAATAATATTAATGGAGAGTACCAGTAACTCATAGGAGACAATATCCAAAAGAACACACAACCACAAATGTTTACACACAAATACACAAAGGATAGATCATAAATAAAATTATAATCTTAACCCTCACACACAAAAAGTAAATTTGACTTCATATGTATTATGAAGATTTGGTGGGATAAGACTGGATATGGATTTTAAAGCATATAAGTTATTGAAAAGGAACAGAACAGATTGAAGGAATAGTAGTATTGTTGTATATTGAGAAGATTTACTAATATAAGGACATTAATAAACCAGAGATGAAAGAATATTGGGGTAAGAACCAATGAAAGGAGAAATAGAAAGAATACTGCAGTCTCTAGAAAGAGGAAGGGGATGGTGAGTTTGAGAAACAGATCAGAAACCAGGCATCGAGGCATGATATTGTAGTGACAGGGAAGTTCAAGTGTTCAGAAATCTGGAGCTCTATGCAAAAGCAATGAAGCTGACAAGTTCTTGATTTGTTTTGATGATCATTTCACTATCTGAAAAGTAAAGGAAATGAAGAGGAGAAATCGAGTTTGGGACCTGATTTAATAAGGAAGAAACTGAGGATTATTTGGGAAAAATAGACCACCTCAAAATTTGTGAAACATAAGAAATAGAAAGGAGAGTCTGACATGCACCCTAGATTTGGGGAGAGTAGATTTCAAGGAGTTTCTGAAAAAAAAAAAAAAAGGATAAAATCCCATGGCCTAAAATTTCACAGAGAAAGTTGGCCTAAGAGGGATGGAAACTATCTCCCCCAAAATTTAAATTCTAGTGACATGAACAATTCTGATAAGGAAGAAAAGAAGGTGCTGCCTCAAGATAAATGTGGATGCACATGGAATTCATTGAACAACTAAGAATTTTAAAAGATGCGTATTGAAGATGGCAATGCAGACAAGCAACTGAGTGGGAACACCCAAGAGTGGCACAGTTTTAAAATATTGTCATTGGAAAAACTGATATTTGAAATGGAACGAATGGAAAAATAAACAACCACAAAAGCCCAAATCCAATAAACAACTAAGCTAAACATTTAAATAGTGGTTATGAAGAATTTTACACGCCTGAGCATGCTGCTATTATATACCAGTTGGTACAAGAAATAAAGACCAGGCACATTAACTTTAATGAGGTAACACCAAAGTGGTCCATTGTATTTACTGTGAATTTTGTTACTCTTTCATATTATCTTCCTTTACGCAGATGAAACTGATGTGAAGACTGACTGTCTCTTTGGTTCTGTTTTGTTATTGTTGTTTGATACGGCATCATTTCAAACAAGTCTTTTCATAGTTCCATTGTGTTCTTCAAATTCATCATTTCATAAAGTGCAATAATATTCTGTGACATCCATGTTCCCTTCTTAGATATTGTCTCCTATGAGTTACTGGTCTTCTCCCCCAATGTAATTACTTTTCTATTGTACCAAATACTCTCTATAAATATATGTAGGCAGTTTTTCTCCCTCTCCCTTCAATTTTCAATTTAAAGCCCTTCTGAGCAGATATATAAGTCTACAAAAAATATCATTTTACTGACCCTATTTTGATAGATTCCATTTCAGTCCCAAACCCCAACACTGCAGTTTGTCTCAATTTATTTAGCTTTCTCTGATCACTGGGTATAGTTTTTCTTTTTTTTTTTTTTGCTATTATAGTGTCATTATGAAGATAGAATATATGGGCTGTGTATATAAAAGAGGTAGTATAGGGTGGTGGATAGTTAGCCCTAGAGCCAAGAAGACATTGGTTTAAGGTCCATTTCTGACACATATTTGCTGTGTGACCCTTGTCAAATCATTTGATTCTAAGAAACTTCAAAGAATGAGATGCAAAGAAGGTTCTGATTTGTACTGATAGAGGAGTTTTCTCACCCCAGAGTTACCTTTTTCATTGAAATCAGAGGTCTAGTCCCTATCCTGTACACATATCCCTATTTGAGACAATAGTCCCTATTTGTCCATATGTATTCTTTCTTCCTATCATTGTTTCCTTGGATATAATCCCAAAAGTGGAATTGCTGGGTTAAACAATTATGTTACAGAGATTATATTTTATTATAATAGTTATAACTTGATATATCACAATATATCACAACTATTAAATGTATTATGATTGTATAATTATAACATATTATAATATTTGATAATAACATATACTAATACTGTTGTGGTTTAAACCCAGGGATGCCAAAAACTATTGAGGTCAGGGCTTTGCCCACCCAAAAACTGTTGCAGGTTCATGATGTGTTATGGTAGAACCATCTCAAAGAATTCAGAGTCAGACCACCTCTAATCCAAGTATAGGCATTTATTGAGATTGACACCTCTCATGAAGCGGGCTAAATTCCAAGAGGAACCAGAAACTTCCGAGAAAGCAAGATGGGTTTTTATAGGGTAAATATGCAATTACATAACAGAAAACATGAATATTAAAAAGGCAGGAGGAGTTTGTTAAGGGATTAGGTAGTGGAGGAGTGGTCCCAACTCCGTTTCCGTGGTTAAACATTCTGGTCATACTGTCCTCCAATTGGCTAGCTATTGCGTTCCTGTCTGGTCAAGATAGATAGTTAGGTATTGCGGTCTTGTCTTGGGCTAAATGGATGATGTGATTGTGATTGAACACAAGAGCACACCTGTTTCTGTGGGAATGGGTCTGGTGGCAGTGACCAGGTAGAGTCAATAGCTGGGTTCCCATCACATGGACACACCTGCTGTTTCTGTGGGAACTAAGAGGTCATGGACACACCTGTTGTTCCAGAAAGCAGTGAGGCATATATGAAGAAATTAGGACATGGGGGGGGGGGGGGGGGGCAGGTAGGTAGGTACAGTGGGCCTGCTGTTCAGTGGGGCCAGGCTCCAATATAATGAACTCCAATATAATGAAGTTAAAATACTGGGGCAACGGGGCGGCCAGGTAGCACAGCGAGTAAGAGCACCCGCTCCAGTGTTGAGAACACCTGGAGATCGAATCCCGGGCTCAGACACTTAGCACCCACCCAGAAACACCAGGCCATGTAACCTTGAGCAAGTTACTTAACCCCAATTGCTTAGGGGCGGCCAGGTGGCTCAGCGAGTAAGAGCACCGGCTCCAGTGTCGGGATGACCTGGATCAAATCTGGGCTCAGATACTCAGCACCACACCCAGATATAATAACTGGCCGTGTAACCTTGAGCAAGTTACTTAACCCCAATTGCTTTAAAAAAAAATACTGGGGCAGGGAGCAACTTTATTAGAATTCCATCAATACCGTTCTTTCTAAAATGGAAGAATGCATGTATACCTCTACCACTAGTGAATTAGTTACTAAATAGAAAAGCATCAGAATAAACTTGAATTGAATGAGGAATACTAATGATGGCCAAAAGGATTTTTTGTTATCTTTGTTACAGAAATGAAGAGGATCACACACACGATAAGAATGAAGTTCAGACGGATGGGATGATGATAATGGACAGTGTAGAAAAGGCTACTGAATTCAATTTTACTTCTGCCTTCACTAAGGAAAGCGATCTTCAGACCTGGAAGGATAGAACAAAAATTATTATGAGGGAGTGGAAGCCCAAGGTCAGTGAGGAGATGGTAAGAGATCAGCTAACTACCCTCAATAAATTCAAATTACCAGGGTCAGACAAACTAAATCCCAGGGTACAGAAAGAATTTATTGCATAGGTGTGACTGATGAACCACTATTGGTGATCTTTGTATAATCATGGAAAATGGGAAGAATATCACAAAACTGGAGATGGGTAAATGTCCCAATTTTTTTTAAGTGCAGGATTTAGAGCCTTTAAATTTAGAACCAGATTTCTATTAATTTAATTGACTTTTTTGGGGCAGCCAGGTAGCACAGCGAGTAAGAGCACCGGCTCCAGAATCGGGATGACCTGGGGATCGAATCCTGGGCTCAGACACTTAGCACCCACCCAGAAACACCTGGCCATGTAACCTTGAGCAAGTTACTTAACACCAATTGCTCAGGGGTAGCTCAGAGAGTAAGAGCACTGGCTCCAGTGTCGGGATGACCTAGGGATCAAATTTGGGCTTGGACACTTAGTACCACACCCAGAAACAACTGGCCATGTAGCCTTGAGCAAGTTACTTAACCCTGATTGCTAAAAAAATAATAATAATAATAATTGACTTTTTTTCCAGGAAAATTCTAGATTATTTGAAAACAAATTAATGATTTTGGGAAGCATTTAGAATTCAACATTCGTTTCAGCATGGATTCAAAAATGCAGCCCTGCTTTTCAGGCACAAGAATTCCCAGAATGCACAGCACTAGATGTTTCAGAAAAAAACTCTGGGAAGATCTCTGTAGAGGTAGCTGGGATTGGTTTATGGAGAATTTAGAAGAAAGACAGGAGAGACATAGAGTTCAAGAGGATTGGACCCATTGTTCTTAAGAGACATGGGGTAGCAATGATATCCTCAATTTGTTTCTTCCCCAGGATTTACATCCAGAAAGACTTTCAAAATCTTTCTTATTATAATTATCAACAATGCATTTAAGTCTTTAAATTATTAATTATTGAAATGGGAAGTATGACGATCATAGTGAATCTCCGTTAGTTAGACTTAATGTGACAGAGAGGACAAATTAAAACAGAAAAGGGAGAATCTGGATTGGGCAAAACAGCTTCCCTCAGACATTCTCAGAGACTTGGAACTGAAGGGAAGGGGGATGATTGATTACTTTCCACTTATGATACCTAAGCAAGAAACCCCTTATTTCTCCTTGTGGCCAGGAAATTATTGGCTGCCATATTTCACTGTCTATACTGATCAGATCTTCTCTCCACTGAGTATACCGTTCACCTTTCTTTTCTGTTCTGATTTGTCCTCCTCACCACTTTATCTAATTTAGGTAACACTGGTTATGTGATTCTTTGGGGAGCACTGGAGGTGGGGAGACATAGCAGGTCTAGAATGAAAAGCTTAGGTGCCTCCAACACCCAGTGGACAAGATGAGGCAGGTGAAAAATGGTCAACCTGGGGAACTTGCCAACCTCTCAGAGCGAGCTGCAAATGCTTTATATAATGGTCAAAGGTTATAATTGGGAGAAATAAATAAAGACTAATAAATTTGAGAAATACCAAGAAATAAAGAAATAAATGCCTTCTAGAGTGATTCATAAACCAGACTTGAATCCCCCTAGACCTATCATTCCTTAACAGATCCAAAAGCCCAGGACAGGAGCCAAAAAGAAGAGGGGCCTAAGGCTGGGTTCCTTTATTACTTCTTCCCTGTACAATGCTACCAGAAGGACAGGTTGCTTTATAAATTCCTTTACTAATGCCATGATCAGTAATTTCCTCTCCTTTAGATCACACATAGCACTAAATAAATTGCAGTATATGAATGCAATGGAATAGTAATTATTATAAAGAAATTATAAAGAATAAACTTTTCCCCAAAGAAGTAATATAAGACACCTTACCTCTTTCCTTTTCAGTGGGAAGAAGGGATGAGGAGAGAGGAGAGAATCCATGGGTATAGAATGTTGGACATATAATATCAGGGCTTTTTTCCCCCAACATATTGATTATTTTTTGCTGAATTTTTTCCTCTCTTTTTAAAAAATATTACAGGAAAAAATATTACAGGGAAAAAATGTTACGGGGAATAGTTCCTTGGGAAAGGGAAGTGAGAGATACATGAAATCTAGGTGATATATAAAGAGGTAAGGGGACAAGTATTTATTAAGCACATAATTTGTTCCAGGAATGATACTAAACACTTTACAAATATTATCTCATTCCATCCTCAAAACAGTCCTGTGAGGTAGGTGCTATTATTATCCCCATTTTATAGTTGAAGAAACTGAGGCACATAGTTAAATGACTTGCCCAGGGTCACACAGAAGTGTTTAGGGCTAGATTTGAACTGAAGTCTTTCCTGATTACAGGTCCAGTGCTATGTCAATTAAAATTCTACATAAAAAGAAATATGAGAAGATATGATATTACACAAAGTGAAAAAGAGGTAGCATATACACTGACTCCAACTACAAAGGGAGATATCATAAAATAGCAGCAAAATTCACAGTAAAGACAATTATAGTTATCATGTGTGTGTTATTCTTAGCCTGCCCATCCACATAGGAAGGATTAAATAGATGAAGAATATTGGACAGATTTCAACATGCATCTGAATGGGCACCCTGTGAAGCAGTCTTAACCTGAGGTCCACAGACCCCTGTGGACAGATCTCAGGGAGTCCATGAATTTTTCAAAATATTTTGACAACTCAATTTCAATATGATTAGTTTCCTTCTTATATTTTTCATTTTGTGCCTTTAAAAATAATCTCCTAAGAAGGGGCACATAGGTTTTATCAGACTATAGAAGAGGCCCATCACACACAAAAAAGTTGAGAACATTATAGAGCTTGTCCAACAGCATATATATGTATGTATAATACACACATATGTGTTTGTGTGTATATACATATGTGTGCACATGTGTGCATGTGTATAGTGTGTGTATATATGTATACATATGAAAAAGATAAAACAAATAGACCACAAGCTGGGACCGGAGTTAAAAAGAGAAGAGATGGATTAGATAGATTGCAACTGACCCCAACTCTGTAGAATAGCAAAGGCCCATCTTTTCAATGCAAACTTTTTACCCGTTATTACTATATGGCAGCAAGAGCCTAGAACAGAACTTCTCGAAAGAATAAGCATCACACAGAGAGCAATGGAAAGGCACATGATAGGTGTGGGCAGGCTGTAACACATATAACCAACAAGGAACTCTGAAGAAGCAGAGCAAAGGATGTCATCAAAAAAGATACAAGAGATGGTGCATCATGCAAGAGAAGATGGATGGTTAACGGCAGAGGGAGGGAGGCCAGGTGTATAGCCACAGTGTTCTACTGGTATCCTCATAGCTCAAGAGAGGACTCCAGCATATGAGGTGAACCCCCGTGGCAAACTTTTGGGAAGACACATAAGTACCACACAGGATGAGAAGACATGGCTAGGTTGAGATCATCACCACTGGAGCAAAGCCCTGAATTGATGAGATAATAGATCCATGAGTATTTAAGTATATATATATATAGTTCATGGGAAAAGCAGTACCAAAGAATAGTTTGTTTTTAAAAAATTGTAAAAAAAAATGGGGTGATTTTAGTGTACCACAAATTCAAAACAAGCCAACAATATGATGTAGTCACCAAAAACACTTGTGTAATGTTGGGCTATGAAAAGAAAAACACCTGTTCAGAATAAGAGGGAAGATAATTCCACTGGGCAGCTAGGTGTTACAGTAGATACAGCACCGGGCCTGAAGTCAGAAAGACACTAGTCCAATTCTGACCTCAGACACTTACTAGCTGTGTTACCTTGGACAAGTCACTTAGCCCTGTTTGCCTCAGTGTCCTCATATGTAAAATGAGGTGGAGAAAGAAGTGTCAAACTACTCCAGTATTTTTGCCAAAAAAAAATCCCCAAATATGGCCATGAAGAGTCAGTCATGACAGAAAAGACTGAGCAATGATTCTATGTTCTCTGTCTCTTTCAAAAATTGTGTTCAGTTGCTTGTTACTTTTTAAGGATATGACAAACCATGGGATGTGTCCAGAGGAACTTGGCCCAAAATGCAAGTGGAGGACAGGCCAAAAAGAATCTGGGCTTGTCAAGTCTGTAGACAAAAAGGAGGAAAGGGGAACATGATAGCTGTATTCAAGTTTTTTAGTGACTCGCTCCACTCAGTCTTCATTCCCACCTCCTCCTCATCAGAAATTTGGGCTCCATCCCTGGAACCACCCTAAGCTCAAATAAATAAGTGGGATTGTATCTAAGTAGGTTTGTCATCTGGGCCAAATCTTACCCAGATGCAGACCTTCACCTTATTTCCTGGCCATCTATAGACCACACTTACATCTGTAGAACAGCTGCCAGATTGCTACCCCCATCCTGATTCCCAGCACCCCTTTAGGCATTATCTTCCTCCATTAAAATGTAAGCACCATGAGGGCAGGGACTTAATTGTTTGTTTTTTCTGTGCTTCAGCCACTTAACCCAGTTTCTAGCCAGTGTCTTATATCTTCTTATTATTATTATTACTACTGTTGTTCAGTCATTTTTAGTTGTGTCTGACTCTTTGTCACCCCATTTGGGGTTTTCTTCGCAAAGATGCTGGAGTGGCTTGCCATTTCCTTCACCAGCTCATTTGACAGATGAGGAAACTGAGGCAAGCAAAGGTTAAGTGACTTTCCCTGGACTACACAGCTAATGTGTCTGAGGCCAGATTTTAATTCAGGAAGATGAATCTTTCTAACTCCAAATCTGTTACTCTATACACTCTGCCATCTAACTCCCCTGTTTTATATCTAACTACCTACTTATCTACTGGAAAAAAAAGAATTAGATTTGTTCTACTTAACCCCAGGAGACAGACCTGGGAGGAG
Source organism: Petaurus breviceps papuanus (assembly GCF_028583685.1). Taxonomy (NCBI): domain Eukaryota; kingdom Metazoa; phylum Chordata; class Mammalia; order Diprotodontia; family Petauridae; genus Petaurus; species Petaurus breviceps. Next base: position 22,913,754 of record NW_027185764.1, read on the forward strand.
TAGATTGAAGGTATGAAGAGGCAGGTTTCATCTCCCTGTAAGAAAAAATTTCCTAACAATTGGAGCTGTCTATGAGTTGAATGTACTGCCTTGGGAGGAGATCTATGTATGATGTATGTCCCTTTTCTGAAGGAATTCAAGCAGAGGCTGGATGACTACATTTTAAATAAATTGCAGTGAGGATTCTATCCAGGGATGGGTTGGACTAGTTGACTTTTGGGGTCCCCAATGACTCTTAAGATTTTGTGATTCTAGGAGAAACCGAAATCTCTCACAATTTGTATCAATAGATAAACATTTATCTGCCTATTATGAGCTAGGCACTATGCTAAGCTCCAGGAATACAAAAGGAGGCAAAAGACAGCCCCTGCCTTCAAGGAGCTTACTATCTAATGAGGGAGACAAAAAGCAAACATAGATAGATAGATAGATAGATAGATAGATAGATAGATAGATAGATAGATAGATAGATAGA
>NW_027185764.1:22914238-22941349 GCF_028583685.1 Petaurus breviceps papuanus
ATAGATAGATAGATAGATAGATAGATAGATAGATAGATAGATGATAGATGGATGATAGATAATAGATGATAGATAGATAAATAGAGATAGATGATAGATAGATATAGATATTATATATATATATACAAAGCAAGCTATATACAAATTAAATAAGAAATAATTAACAGAGAAAGGTACTAGAATTAAGAGGACACTCGATTGAGGATTAATTATGCATGCTTCACTGAGAAATGCTTCCTGTTTGTAATATTATAGGACTGAGAGAGGAAGAAAGAAAGGTTGTTGCTTGTGGGAAGATTCCCTCTGTACCCTTTACCTTTGTGAGAGAGACAGAAAAGGAAAACAAATTCCAAGATTACAATTCCACGGGAAGTACTTGGAGAATAGGAAATGGAAAATCAGGAAATAGTTTAAGTAGCATTTGTGAATGTAGTTTTGAGGTTTCTCTAGGTCAGCCTGGTGTCTCTAAGTATGGGTCTGTGAAAGGAGAGGCAATGAGTGTATATTTCAGATGAAAATCAGAGCAGGTGACCATCAAGGCCAGAAGTCCTGAGTCCCACAGGACTTAATCTAGGCTTTCTTCTCCTGTTCCAACACTGAAAGAGGTGTGTGCTGTGGTTACTAGCGCACTCAACTTCCTCCACCCCTCCATCTGACATATACCAGCACAAAGAGAGCAAAAGTGACATTGAGAAGATCAGATTTTGTTTAACACAATTTATTTGAATTATTGCAGTGGAGAATGTCTCCGGATTTCCATTTTCAAAGAGTGCCTTGCTGGGGAGGGACCACTGGAAGAAGTCACAAATATCTTAGAACTTTCTCCACATATGAGAGGCAAACAGAACTTCCACTATCGATGTGTAAGGAGAGGGGGAAATAAGCAAATTTACAAAATCAAGTTTCTACTTCTATTGTGAAGAATATGAATTTATAAAAGTAGGAAGAGGTTATTGTTGTTCAATCATTTCAAATTCTTCATGATCCCATTTGGGTTTTTCTTGGCAAAGATACTAGAGTGTTTGCGACTTCCTTCTCGAGCTCATTTATAGATGAGGAAACACAGGCAAGCAGGATTGAGTCCAAGATCACACAGTTAGTATGTGTCTGAGGCCAGATTTGACCTCAGGAAGATGAATATTCCTCATCCAAGCCTAGTACTCTGCCCAGAAAGAACAGATCCATTGACTATAACTATGAGTGCATAGAAACTGGTCAAACCTAGATCCCTGTTTTGAAACTCAAGGTGTAATATTCAAATATATTTGTAAAAATTTCAAGTTCAGTATCATGTTCTCATAAGAACTCATCTCAGCTTTAAATAAGGCAGAATAATTTAATACAGAGGCAGTATGGGATATTATTGGATGCAGAGTCAAGAAGGCAATGATTCGGATTTTGCCTGTGACACTAGTTAGCTTTGTGACCATGGGTAAGTCTTTTAACTTTTCTAAGCCTTAGTTTCTTTATCTGTAAAAGGGCTGTGTTATATTAGATGGCCTCCAGGATCCATTCCTGCTCTAACTCAATGAAAATTATTTTTAAAGCAGATTAGATTGATGAATAAAACTCTTATTAGCCTATTTACTCATTGATCTTCCTAAGTCTCCATCATTTAATCTTTGACCCTGGCTACACCTCTATATTTCAATGAATTCCTAACCATTTCAGTGAGGAGACTCCTTTCATTGTTACAGATAGCAACACCTCTATTTTGTGAGTTTCTCATACACATGTTTCCAGAGAACGACCACAGAGAATCCATCCAATGCACCAGAGTCCTTCCTCTGACTCTTTTAATGTCTTATGGATACCAGTGCAGCATTCAGGCTCTCCTTTACTCTCATTAAATGACCAACCCCACCCACTTCTTTTTCCAATCACTTCACTGTCATCATTAAAGCTAGTACTTAATGTACTACTTCAAGATTTGCAGAACACTTTACAAATATTGTCTCACTCTGGAAAGTAGATGCTATTATTATTTCCATTTTACAGATGAGAAAACTAAGGCAAACAGAGTGACTTGCCCAGGGTCACACAGCTAGTAAATATCTAAATTCACATTTGAACTTAGGTCTGACCTCAGACACTTTCTAGCTGTGTGACCCTGGGCAAGTCACTTAATCATTTGCCTCAGTTTTCTCATCTGTCAAATGAGCTGGAGAAGGAAATAGCAAACCACTCCAGTGTCTTTGCCAAGAAAACCCCAAATGGGTCGACAAGTTAATGTGACTGAGAAATGACTGAACACCAACAGCTTCCCAATTCCATCCATCCACTACACCACCTAGTGCCTAATACGTGATGGAGTGGTATCAGTTTTACAGAAGATAAACTTTGACTTTTGGGATATGACATACAGATAGAAGTGTATAGACCAAGGGTGGGGGCCCTGTAGCCTTGAGCCCACATGTGGCCTTCTAGGTCCTTGGGTGCAGCCTCTTGACTGAGTCCAAGTTTTACAGAACAAATCCTTTTATTAAGGGGATTCATTCTGTGAAGTTTGGATTTAGTCAAAGAGCTTCGCTTGAGGACCTGGGGGGCCACATGTAGCCTCGAGGCACCAAGTTCCTCACCCCTGGTATAGACAGTTAGCTAAACTTTGTATTTTCTTGTAAGTTTTCTTGTTTTCTCCTCCCTGTTTTTTGTAAGCCACCGTAAGGGGGAAAAACCATAACATAGTTCTCACAAGACAAACTACATTCCTCTTTCATGAATGTCCCAGCCATACTCACAACACTCTCTCCTCTCTGGCTAACTCCTCCACATCTTATCTTGCCAACTGATTCACTTCTGCGCCAATCATCCCTCCCCGTTCTGGAACCAGGAACAAATCCACTCTGCCATCCCCATAACATTCTGAATGGAGCCATCCTTCCCTGGCCACCACTCTGGTCCCTGTGTTCTCTCCCCCAATTAGAATAAAAGCTCCTAGAGGGCAGATTATTGGAATGTAAACTTGAGAGCAGGGGCTGTCTTTGCTTTTCTATTTATATCCCTGTCATGGTCATGGGAATTAAACCTAAATTGAATTTGAGGACCATTTCTGCTGTGAAGATAAACTCTGCCCCCTAATAGACTGAATGTGGTCACATGGAGCCTGTGGTGGTAGGAGTTTGCTGAAGGGTAGCAGAGCCCACAGAAGCTGGCTTTGAGGGAGGCTTGTTTTTCAGGAAGGCACAACTTTTGTTACTTTGCAGTCAAGTGGGTCACAAGGGTTGTGATGTTCTCTGACCCTGGAGAAGGCTATATATACTCTGAGGCAAGGTTTTGCTTTGGGGCTTGCTTATGAGAAGAGTTGTGATTTGGCCAGATGAGACTCTGGGCAGCCGTTGAGCCCCCCGACTTTGAAATCCCAGATGTTGGTGCTTCTCTCTCTGGTGACTAACCAGGTATGGATGTAACAGTCAGACAGCTAGAAGCCCTGTCTGTTGAACTGCTGAATTGTGTTATTTTCTCTGTCTGTATTTTTGTCTGCTTGTAACTTCTGTTTGTATTCTCTGAAGTTCAGGGTGCTGACTTTTCCCCCTGAATTAGGTAAATAATATATGTTTGATTGATTAATGTAAGATTGTTAACCCTTTTTGAGTTGCTTTCCTTTAGAAAAGCAGATCAAAGAACCTGTGCTAGTAGCCATCCTGGGTATGCTAGGGTGCTTGCTGCTACAATCCCCAATCCCTAGAACAGTGCTTGGTACATAGTAAACAATAAATACTTTTTTCATTCTTTCATCTCCCTTCAGCTTCAATGGCCCAGTGTTTAGTTTATAACAATACTTATAAATTGTTGAAGATTCAGACCACTAAGGTGCACAGATTGCCAGAATCTATCTCCCAAAAGACTCTCAATATAATTTTGCAAGGAGACCGACAGTTCAGAAATCACAAGATCATAAGATTTAGAGCTCAAAGGGAGGTGGTCTAGTCCAGGAGTTCTTAATCTGAGGTCCATAAACTTGGTTTTAAAAATATTTTTATAACTGTTTTAATTATTAATTATTTTTAAACTATGTATTATTTTATGTATTCAAATACACTATTCTAAGAAAGTGTCCATAGATTTCACCAGACTCCCAAAGGGGTCCATGACACAAATAAAGTTAAGAAGTCCAACACCCTCATCTCAGAGAAACGGAGGCAGAGATAGATTAAGGGACTTGTCCATGGGCACAAAGGTACAAAATGTAGCAGAGTTGAGGTTCAAATCTCGATTTTCTGGTTATTCCCTTTCCATTATACCACACTGTCTTCTTTAGAGAAGTCTCTACATAAAATATCTGTGATTCATAAAAAGTCAGAGAAGACCTCAGGGAGAATGTGGGGTCTGAGCCGGTGTTTGAAGGATGTTGGATACATGGAAAGAAGCAGAACCGGCACTCTGAGAAGTAAGATGGAACAAATTGGGAAAAGTGGTAAAGAGGAAACTGGGCCTTGATCGTAAAGAATATTCTAAGGATTGATGGTGTCTTCACTCCATTGTGAATTACTATTTTGTTTGCTAAAAACCCTTGTGAGATCTTGGGGAACTGATGAGTCACACATGAAGGTAAAGGACCTTCCTACCTATCAAACCTCTAATAATATGACATTTTATCCAACAAGACTTACAAAAGGACAGAGCACAATAGACTCAAGTCAGGCATTGTCTCTGATGCCCTTGTTTCCAGAGGATTATCTAACTCAGGCCCACAGCTCTCCTTCCCGGTGAAACTGGGTTAACTCAGGTCATTTCTGAAACCAGCTGCTGCTGGGGTTTGAGAGGAAAAAGAAAGGAGATTTTAAAATAAATAAGGAAAAATAAGTACGTATTAAGTGCCTTCTACGGGCACTGTGCTAAGTATTTTGTAACTATTATCTTATTTGATCCTCCAAACAATCCTAGCAAGTAGGTTCTATTATTATCCCCTTTTTACAGATAAGGAAACTGAGGCCCACAGGAGTCAAGTAACTCACCTAGGGTCATATAGATAGTATCTAAGGCTAGATTTAAACTTAGGTCTTCCTGACTCCAGGCCCAGCACTGAGCTACCTAGCTGCTTAAAACATAAAAGAATTTCCCTTTTAAAAAACAATCCTGCTTTATTTTTAAAATGAAGTTAATATTATATACACATCTACATGTGTGTATATATGTGTACCTATAAATACACATATGTGCACATACTTGCCTATACATAAATTCACATACATACATATACAACGAATATATACACATAGATACATACATATGAAAGGCAACATGGTGTAGGGTATAGAGAACCATCTTTACAATCAGCTAAATTTGAATTCAAGATTCCCCTCTGGCACGTGCTTGAGGTATGATCCTGGGCAAGCCATTTAAACTCAATTTTTCAAGCAGCTCTCTAAGATAAATTTTAATAAATGTAATAAATTTCACGTTTAAATTGCAAATAAAAACAATAAATTACAGCTCCAGCCCTGATCTGCTTTGGTCAAGGCAGTTTCCTTATCAGGAATTTCTTTGCATAATAAAATGACAGGTCTGGACCAATATTTAATAATTCACATTTCTATAGCACTTTACAATTTTTAAAGCAATTTTTTCTCACCAAGCCTTAGGAGGTAAGATTGTTTTGGTGTTGTTATCCACATTTTATAGTCTTAAGGAGGATGGGTAACTTCCTCCTCATTAGTAAGTGGAATAACTAGTAAGTGGCCGATCAAAGTGAAACTGTCCAACCTGCTTTCTTCTTACCACATCTTTAACTATGCTAGGGTCTCTACTTGCTACCAGAGTGGTGAGGTGTGCAAACTGAGGCTGCATATTACATTACAGTCAGATATCACATAACTGATTCATTGAAACTTGGCTTGGAAGGGACTTTAGAGATTATCTAGTCTTGCTGCCTCGTCTTGATGGGGTGGGGGGCAGGGGGACCCCAGGGACTTATCCAAAGTTTTACTGCTTGTTAATGGCAGAGTTGGAACTATAATGCAATCCTCCTGACTTCCAATCAAATGCTCTTTCTATTCTCAAATGAGATTATGTACATAAAGTGCTTTGCAAATCTAAAATCACTACATAAATGTGAACTATTAATCAATCATCATACTTTCAGCACCTGATATTCCTGGGGTGGCAAGGTTTCAAGATAGATAGAGAAAGTGACAGGTTTGGAATCAGGAAGACTTACTTATCTTCCTGAGTCCAAATCTGGACAAGTCACTTAACCCTGTTTGCCTCAGTTTCCTTATCTGTAAAATGAACAAACCATTCCAGTGTCTTTGCCAAGAAAACCTCAAAATGGAATCACAAAGAGTTGGACATGACTGAACAACAACAATCTTTCATTCCTGGGCAGGCTCCTAATCAGGTAACCAGGCCCAATCATGCTGTTTCCAAGACTAAATAAAATTGGACGGCATTCTAAATACACTGGGCTAAATATATTGCTCCTCTCCTCTATCTCTTCTTGGTATATAATTTAACAATGAGGAGCAGTGTGGTATAATAGAGAGCAAGTTGGCTTTGAGAGTCAAGAAAACCTACATTTAAGGCCTCCCTCTGATATCTACTTACTGAGAGACCTTAAGTAAGTCACTTAACTTCTCAGGTGCCTCTGAGATCATGGATTTTCAAGCAGGTGGCAAACTGTATTGATAGAGGGAATTTCCTCCCTAGAGTACCCTATGTCAATGAAATAACAGGTCTCATATTGATACCAATTTCAATATCTAGATATAAATGACATAGATATGGTGTGGGGGGTTTGCATTTTGTTTTTGTTTTTTTTTTTAAGCAATCGGGGTTAAGTAACTTGCTCAAGGTTACACGACCAGTTATTTCTGGGTGTGGTGCTGAGTATCTGAGGCCGGATTTGATCCAGGTCATCCTGACACTGGAGCTGGTGCTCTTACTCGCTGAGCCACCTGGCCGCCCCTGTTTATTTTTTTTTTTAACAAAATCAGTGCTCACTTAAGTTAATCTGAGGATGAGTCACATTTATATTGATCACCTACTACATGACCAGTATTATTTTAGGACCACTGGATGACAGGAAGTAGAGACAAAAATATTCTAGAGAAGCCTACAGTCTAGTTGAGATAAAACAAATACACATCGAAACAATAAGAGGTAAACACCCTGAAAAAGAAAATAAATAAACACCACGAATGGAAATGCTACCTGGACTTCAAGGCCCAGCTCAAGTGTACCTTCTCTATGATATTTTTCCTGATTATCCCCAGACAGAGAATGATGACTTTAAATCAGAAAGACAGGGGCAACCAGGTAGCACAGAGAGTAAGAGCACCAGCTCCAGTGTTGGAATGACCTGGGGATCGAATCCAGGCTCAGACACTTAGCAACCACCCAGAAACACCTGGCCGTGTAACTTTGAGCAAGTTACTTAACCCCAATTTCTTAGGGGTGGCCAGGTGGCTCAGTGAGTAAGAGCACTGGCCCCAGAGTCGGGATGACCTGGGGATCAAATCTGGGCTCAGATACATAGCACCCATATCATGTTACATGTATATGTTACACGTGTAACCTTGAGCAAGTTACTTAACCCCAATTGCTTAATAAAAAAAAAAAATCAGAGAGACAGAGAGCAGATTTAATAAGCAACATACAGCAGGCAACATACAGAAACAAACAAGACAGTCCCTGCCCTCAAGAAGTTTACATTCTAATGGAAGAAGATAATAGATAAAGGGGTCCTGGAAGGGGGGAAGGGATATAAGGGTACCCTATCCATCAGGGCATGTCAAGAAAACTGCTAGGAATCCTGTGGTGGCCTGTTCATGCTTAGAAAAGACAAAAATCTCACTTATCAGAATGGGAAGAACCAAGAGTGTTTCACCTTGTTTCTGGTGGGGTAGATAAGATGTAGACCATGACAAGGAAGCTGCAGGAAGTCTTAAAACATATTTGTGCACTTTATCATGTTTTGTAATGACATTATTCATGTTATCTCCTCTCTTGCAATTTAAACTAACTGAGGATAAAAACCATGTCTTATTGATCGTTATGTCTCCCTTGGTGCTTAACGATGCTTTACACGTGGTAGATGCTTAATAGCTGTTTTTGGAAATGAATTAAATAGTACAGTCCAAACTATACTAAGTGCTATAGTAGGTAGGAGAGGGGACAGATGAATATGGGCAGGAATAATCAAATAATGTTTCATGTGGATCAAACCACTGCCACCACCTTGACTCTCACTTGCCTTGAGACCCCAGTAGAGGCAATCCCAGCACCCTGGAAATACTAGCATCCAAAGACCTCATCCTGTTTCCAGTCGGGCCCTCATAGGCATCATTGAGATGACAGAGAAGGAGGCTACCATTGCAAATGAAAACCACACAAATTGCTCACCAACTGCCGCCAGTAGGCAGGTAGACCCCCAAACCCTGGAAATATCAGCACCACCTCTCTCCCTCAGACCAATGACCCAGCTTCCAGACCAACCCCCTGAGCCATCATCCAAGGGAGCAACCATTATGGAAAAGCAACCTGGAAACTTCCGTTGCAGGTATGCCAGCCCCCGCCTCCTCAGCAGCCACAGCTGCTAAAGGGCCAAAACAATTAGTTCTTGGTATTGTCAGAAGCAGGGTTTCATCCGTGGAAATGACATTTTAAAAGAAGTGGCTTTGCTGCTGCATCCTAAGGACTATGGCAGCTTTTCTATCTGATTTAGAGCTGAAACCTCCAGCATATCTGTTGTCTCCTCCTATTAGAAATGTGAGCTCCATGCGAGCAGGGACTATCCATTTTTCAATTTGTCACCTCAGCATTTTGCACAGTGTTTTGCATGCAGTAAGTATCTAATAAATGCTTTTTCATTCATTCTCTCGTGGAGAAGGTACTATTCAGGCTGTCTCCTGAAACACACGATTATAATTTCTGATACTAAAATCATATTGTTTTCACATTGTTTCAATATTTCTTAGCTTGTCTTTTCAAAATTTTCAAAGATATTTATTTTGTAATAATCTAAATGCCCACAATAGTGTTAGGCACCTAGCAGTTGATCCATATGAACCTGATGGGTTGATCTCCAGATCAAAGTCATCAATTTGACTTGAGATGAATGGTTATTACATCATTTATGCCTTTGGGTACATGGAGAAAATGGGACAGGGTAATCCAAGGGACAGTGTGGGGAAAGGTAGAAAATGCATGGGATAAGATATAAGACTAAATGCAAAGAACCATGAACACATATTTGCCTTTACTTTAGTTCTACCCCTTGCCTTCCCCAGGTGTAGCAGTAATGTTTCCTCTACTGACCACCTATGACTCTCTTGAAAATTACATCAATGGGATGGCTAGGTGGCGCAGTGAATAGGGTACCGGCCCTGGAGTCAGGAGGACTGGAGTTCAAATCCAGCCTCAGACACTTAACTAGCTGTGTGACCTTGGGCAAGTTGCTTAACCCCAATTGCCCTCCAAAAATCAAAAAAAAAAGAAAAGTTACCCCAAGCACTAAGAACTTCAGGATTTCTTTTCTCTCAGTCTGTGTTTTCCTTACTAATGTTGTTATTCAGTAGTTTCAGTTGTGTTTTTGTGACCCCAGTTGGGGTCTTCTTGGCAAAGACACTGGAGTAGTTTGCCATTTCTTTCTCCAGCTCATTTTACAAATGAGGAAACTGAGGCAAACAGGGTTAAGTGACTTGTCCAGGATCACATAGCCAGGTAAGCATCTGAAGTCATACTTGAACTCAAGTCTTCCTGACTCCAGACCTGGTGCTCTATCCACTGCACCCATTTAGCCATCCAATTAGTAATGACTTTTAAATTTCCTTCCCCATCTCTTTCAAACAACTTCCCAAAGCCCACCTAAGTTGTGGAGGATTTCTGTTCTGATGGGCATCCAGAAGTCTGTTAGCTCAACAATGTTGCAGACCTTCTATCTGATTTAGATACCTATTTAGGATAGACATTAGGATAGATAGCCTGTTCAGATTATAAACTCTGGAGCTAGATGCTACTGATGACCTGGTCTTCCTTATCTGGGAAAACTTGGCTTTCTTATAAAAAAGCATATCAATGATTATAACAATTTTTTTTCTGTGCCCACACAGAATGGGGAAATGCCTCTCTGATTCAATTTAAAGGGCTCCAGAGTTTACCCCTGACCAAAAATATAACCCTTTTCCGAGAAGCCTGCTCCAACACTTTGAATTCTCAACATAAGAAGCCTTCTTTAAAAGAGCCCAAATTTTTCACCAGGCCACAATCCTCTGGACATTTCTGCACATCTCAGAAAACTTTTCATCCCAGATCACTTCAGCCCTGGGATTTGAACCCTGAAGTACTCTTCATCCGATTGGATGGCACTTCCTAGAACCTCCATTGAAATAGGGTGCCACAAGCCAGCCTTCTCTTCATTTCTTGCCATTCTGCAATCTGGTCTTCATCATGCCTCTGCCCTGGGTACCTCCTCACCACTCCTGCTTTTCAGCACCCCGTTATGTATTGTTTGCTCCTTAGGGGCAATGAATAGAGCAATAGCTTCAGACACTTAACGCTAACTAGCTGTGTGACCTTGGGCAAGTCACTTAACCCCAATTGCCCTGCCTTCCCCCCTCCAAAAAGGCAAAAAGAAAAAAAAAGAAAAATGGAAGCTCCTTGAGGGCAGAGACTGTTTTTATTTTTGCTTGTATTTGTATTCCCAGTGCTTAGCAGGGTACCTGGCATATACCAAGCCCTTAATAAGTGCTTGTTGACCATTTGACAGATGAGGAAACTGGAGCTGGCAGAGGTTGAATAACGTCCCCACTTGGGTCACACAACTAGTAAGTAACTGAGGCAAGATTCTAACTCATATTTTTTAAATTTTTTTTTATTAATTTGTTTGTTTACTTTTAGTTTACAAGATTCAATTCCACTATTCCTTGAGTTTCACACTTTGTCCCCTTCCCTCCCCTCCCCACCATGGCAGCATACAGTCAAGTATAGGATCTGTAAATACTTTCACATTATACATAAGTCTGGTTATAAAGATGGATTGTATCAGATGGAATGAAAAATGGTAAAGAGGACATAAAACCAAACAAGAAAAGGAAAAAGATCAGGTGTTTTGCTTCCATCTGGATATGAACTCAGTTCTTTCTAGTTCTTTCTCTGGATGCACATATTTCTCTCCATCATGAGTCTTTTGGGATTGACTTATATCACTGCATTGCTGAGAAGAGTCTAGTCTATCAAAGTTGGTCATCACACATATGTTGTATCTGTAATTGTGTACAAATTTCTCCTGGTTCTACTCTTCTCACTCAGCATTAGTTCGTATAAGGCTCTCCAGGTAAATATGAAGTCCATCTGCTCCTTGTTTCTTATAGCACAATAGTATTCCATAACATGCATATACCACAACTTGTTCAGCCATTCCCTGATTGATGGGCACCCCTTAATTTCCAATTCTTTGCCTCCACAAAAAGAGTTGCTATAAACATTTTTGTACATATGGGTCTTCCTCCCACTTCTATGATCTCTTTGGGATATAACCCTAGGAGTGGTATTGCTGGGTCAGAGGATAGGAAATTATTTATAGCCCTTTGGGCATAATTCCAGATTGCTCTCCAGAAAGCCTGGATCAGTTCACAACTCCACCAGCAATGCATTAGTGTTCAAATTTGCCCACATCTTCTCCAGCATTTGTCATTTTCCTGTTTTGTCATCTTAACCAATCTGACTGGTGAGATGTGGCACCTCAGAGTTGTTTTGATTTGCATTTCTCTAATCAATAGTGATTTAGAGCATTTCTTCATTGAACTCAGATATTGCTGACTCCAAGTCCATTGCTGTCTCCACTGCCTATCTGCCTGTCACCCTTAGCCTCCAGCACTAGGTCTTGTATTAAACAAATAATTGTTGGATGATGATGTAAGACATCTAGCCAGAGACTTTGGTCTTTGACTGGGGAATCATATTTTTTCCCTTTGGTGCAAATCTAACTGCCATATATGACATGTGGTGCTGGATTTTAATTCCATCAGTGTGATGTACTGATCAAAGGATAATGTAGTTTAGACACTGGGAAAATGAACAAAATAGATGCACATCTGTTATGGATATTACTAGAGCTTCACCCTTCATAAAGCTATTATCTCTGGGAGAGAAAATCGCTTTGAGATGTAAGCTTTTGGTTCCAGTTCAGGAAGGGACATCCCTCCCCTTCCCAAGGGAATGGGATCAGTGAATGCTCTAAGCTTTGCTAAAAGAACATAAACTTCTTGGGGGCCAGAACACTTCATTTTTGTCTATTGTCAATACATTATAAAGTGCCTAGCTCGTAGTAGGCACTTTACAAACTCCCTCCTACTCATTTCTCAGGATCACAGAATTTGAGAGTTTGAAGGGAGCTCCGCAACTGTCGAATCCAACCCATACAAAGGAACCTTCAGTAGGATATACATGAGTGATCAGACAGGTTCTGATTAATGACCTCCAAGGAGGGGAAACCCACCACCCCTCAGGATAGAACATTCCACCTTTAGACACCTCTAATTTGTAGGAAATTTTCCTGAAATCAAGCCTAAATTTTCCTCTTTGGAACTCCCTCTCATTGGGCCTGGTTCTACCTTTTGGAGTCAAATGGAACAAGTCTAAACTCTTCCTCACTGGACAGCCCTTCAATTACTTGAATACAACTATCAGGACACCCAGTCCTCTCTTCTCCAAGTCAAACATCTTCACTTCCTTTAACTAATTAGTCTTCATATGTCATAACTCAAGGTCCTTAACTACCCTGGTTTCTTCCCCTGTGAACTCTCCAGCTTACCAATGTCCTTCTGAAACTGTGGTACCCAGAACTGAATTTCTTTTGGCATAATAGTATTTGATTACAATCATATATCACAATTCATTCAGCCATTTCCCAATCAGTGAGCACCCTTTTTTTTTTTTCCCAGTTTTTTACTACCATGAAAAGTACTGCTAAAGCTATTTTGGTACATGTGAGATCTTTATTTCTGTCTTTGACTTGCTATGGAGTATGTGCCCAGGAATGGAATCTTTAGGTCAAAGAGTATAGTGATTTTAGTGACTTAGGTTCACTTTTAGTCACTTCAGTGACTTTTCTTTTGTCTTCTTAGTTTAGTGACTTTTCTTATATCTTTTGTACTCTGGCTTCTGAAGGAGAAGGTTTTATGATATAAAGACCTAGAGAAAGAGTTGGTTTTGAGGTGGAAAAAAAGAGAATAAATACTTAATAAATATTGATTGATTGATATATGACTATACAGGCCTGAGAGGTGCCCCCTGCTGAGTTCCAAGGTAATTGAACTGACATATATCAGGGGCCAAATGCCATCATTTCTCACTCTTACAAGGACCAGCTAGCTCTATGTCACTGTAAACTTCAAGGTATCATTGAATAAAAATGCAACTAAGGACACTAAAGTATGTGTGTGTGTGTGTGTGTTGTGTTATTTCCATGCTGAGAAGAACACAAATAGTACTTTACTAAAGTCCAGGGACAAATTGATCACTCTGCCAATTCTGGCTAAGACAAAAGCACAGTTCTATTTGTTGCCATGCAATTGACTCTTGGAACCCCAAAATAGCAAGAAAATTTAACCCTTGGGGCAAAGGTGGTGTTTTTATCACTGCTGCCAATTGAAGGCAGGGGCCTCTGAAGAGAAAGGATGCTTTGGGAAGTGGCCAGCTAGCGAGAAAGATAGGGCCTAAGAACAAGATTTGGATTCCTGTACCATGGTTTAAAATAAAAGACTGATAGGCTCTTGGCCAGAGACAGAGTACCCTTAATGAGGTCTGGCTTAAAAAAATTGTATGTATATATATCGTAACAAGGTTTTGGAGTATACCCAAATCACCGAACGAAGGGATTAGCTTCCGGGAGAAGACATTCCACATTCCCCTACAACATGTGGAGAATTGCCTCTTTCAGTTGGCTGTATAGCCAAAATGAATTGCATCTCTAAAAACTACCAGCCTGGGAAGCGTCTAAAGAGAGTGAAGATTTAAGTTTGCCCAAAGCATAAGCACCATGAACTGAAGTGGAGAGAGGAAAGGTATACCTTCTCCTGCTCTCCTCTGTTACTTCTCTGCCCTGAAATGGGCTTGGAGTTTTTAGGGCTAGGTGCAGGTGGTACACCAGACCTGTAATCAAGTTATAGTGACCTTGAAGCCGGGACTCCAGGCTCAGATGTGCAGCTAGCCAGTCCAGCAGGAAAGGTGCAAGACTCTGGGGTGCCTCTGACTCTAGGGGGCATGGGCTGGCCTTAGAACTTGATACTCTGATGAATAAGAGCTGAGCTAAGCTGTGACCCCAATCCTCTCCCCAGAGAATGAGGAGGTATAAGAGGAAATTATGTCACCAGGTGTTAGGGGAGGTGAATATTTATTCTTGCTATACCTTTGAAGTAAATATTCCTTAGTAAAAATTAATCCAACTGTTAGGTGAATAGAAGAAACCAGGCACAGAAAACCCCTACAATTGGGAGAACTTATAGTGGAGAGGCTGAGAAACAATGACAGACATGAAGAAAATGGCAGAGGGCCAAGATACCTCCCTAGGGGAGGAGGTGGGACACCTGGCTTTCAGGCAGTAGGTGCCATGGTAGTCATTGTGTATGTGTATGTGTATATATGTATGAATGTATAGATTATATCTGGATATGTTTGTGTATATATGTGCATGTATACATGTATGCAGGCATGTGTGTGCATGTGTGTGTATCCTAGGGGCACCTAAGTGGTGCAGTGGCTAGAGCACTGAATGTGGAGTCAGGAAGGCTCATCTTCATGAGTTCAGATCTGACCTCAGACACTCACCTAGCTGTGTGATCCTGGGTAAGTCACTTCGTCCTCTTTCCTCAGTTTCCTCATCTATAAAATAAGCTGGAGAAGGAAATGGCAAACCACTCCAGTGTCCTTGCCAAGAAACCCCAAATGGGGTGACAAAGAATAGGACATGAGTGAAACAACTAAACAACAACATGGGTATCTTGGATTCTTCCAAATCTGATCAAGAAAACTTTAAACTGAAAAGGAATGGAAAGAGAGAAAACTGCCTGGATTGCATATATCTGCCAATCCAGATAACATACAGAATTACAGGTAAAACATAGGAAGAAGAAAAGCAGCAGAGATGCTCAGTAATTCACAGAATCAAAGAATGTAGCCATCAATAAAACCCATGCCCTCAGTGGTTGATACACACGTGTGCCAAGCACAAGTTACAAGCATGTTGAACTTAACACAAGGAAGCAAATGCTCCCCATACACACACACACTAATAAGGTCCCACAGGTGGGAACATACAAAGACATTCAAGATGAGAAAGTTGACCGACAGATAATGATTGATTGATTGGTTGATTAATTGATTGATTTTTGCTACAGCAATACCCATGAAGGGGTAGGTGACAAGCTGAAGAAGAAAGTACTACACTGAATAAAATCCTGTACTTTTTTAAATTCTGGAGACATTGGTTTTGGCACATCAGACACTTTCAAATTTTAAAACTACACCTTCCATCCCCTAGCATTTTCTCATAAAGCACTTGGTAGGCAAAACCTAATATAGTGGAGATCATGATTCTTTATAAGTAAAGCATTTTGTTACTTGGAGGGAAGGCCTATGAGTGGGATAACACATGAGCAGAAATGTATTTGTCTGATTAAGCCATTACTACCCTAGTGAGAGCAAGGCTTTTTGGACTGGCATGAAGAATGTTTAGCTCATGATGTACATAATTGCTGCACTGCATCCTGTCTCATCAATTCAGAGCTGAAAGGCACCTTTGAGATCATCTAGTCCACCAGTTCTCAAAAGGTGGTCCTGGAACCCCTGCAGGTTCCCAATACCCTTTCAAGGGTTCAAAACTATTTTCATAGTAACACTGACATTTTTATTTTTAACATTGTACACAAAAGTTCTTTGACATGGGTCCTCTGTAATTTTTTAGGGTACAAAGGGGTCCTGGAGCCAAAAAGCTTAAAAATCACTGATTTAGTCTGACCCCCTCATTTTAAAGTGAGAGCAAGAGAAGTTAAGTGACTTGTCCAAGGTTACACAGACACATACTGGGAAAGACACACGGAAATGTAAGACCTCCACAATGGTACTGGGTACTGTTTGTTCTATAAGGAAGAAGTCTTGCCTGGCTCTTTCTCTCTCTGTCTCTCTCTGTCTCTCTTTGTCTCTCTGTCTGTCTGTCTGTCTCTCTGTCTCTCCCCTCTCTACTCTTTGTCTCTCTTTTCTCTAAATATCTCTCTCTCTCTCTGATCTCTTTCAATCTCTCTCTTGTTCTCTCTCTCTCTCTCTGTCTCTGTCCCTATCTCTCAGTCTCTGTCTCTCCTCTCTCTCTCTCTCTCTCAATATCTCTATCTCTCCCAGAGTGGAAGTAGCCTTCAAAGTCATTCAATCAGACCTCAAGAATTCTTAAGGGACAGACATTATATGGTTCTCCATCTTCTTGGAAGGAAAAGGTCCTCACAAGCTCTTGCCAACTGTACTATGTTTGAATTGATTTCCAACCCACAACAGGTAGGCAGGCAAATACTTCCCACTCAGCCCCAGGTTCCCCCTCTGCTTACTCTGTTCAGCCACAGACACTCTTCCCCAGATAGG
Organism: Petaurus breviceps papuanus; assembly: GCF_028583685.1. NCBI lineage: Eukaryota > Metazoa > Chordata > Mammalia > Diprotodontia > Petauridae > Petaurus > Petaurus breviceps. Next base: position 22,930,805 of record NW_027185764.1, read on the forward strand.
GTGGTAAACAAGCAGATAGTCCTCCCCTGCCCAACTGTAGCAGCAAGCACCCTAGCATACCCATGGTGGCTGCCAACACAGGTTCTTGGATCTGCTTTTCTAAAGGAAAGCAACTCAAAATGGGTTAACAATCTTGCTTTAATCAAACATATGTCATTTACCTAGTTCAGGGGGAAAACATCAGCACCCCTAACTTCAGAGCATACAAACAAGTTGCAAGCAGACAACAAATACAGAGAAACATCAGCAGACAGGCTTCCAACTGTCTGACCATTACATCCATACCTAGTCACAGTTACCAGAGAGGGAAGCACCAACATCTGGGTTTTCAAAGCCAGGGGGCTCAACGGCTGCCCAGTCTCGTCTGGTCAAATCACATAACTCTTCTCAAAGTGAGCCCCAAAACAAAACCTCACATCAGGGTATATATAGCCTTCTCCTGGATCAGGGAAGTCACAACCTTCTTGACCCACTGTCCAATCACACAGCACCAAGGTGTGGGCATTCCTGAAAAACAAGCCTCCTGCCACAGGCTCCATGTGACCACATTAAGCCTACTGGGGGCAGAGTATATCTTCAAATCAAGTAAGGTTCTCAGAGTCACCTAAGCCTATCAAAGGGCCAAGAGGCAGGGAAGACCTTCAGATTCCCATTCCTTATCCTCAATTACCCCTGTTTTCCTGTTTTCTCCCCCATCCTCTTCTGGGACATGGTGTAAATAATCCCCTGTCAAAGCCTCCTGAATCTCAATTGGGTTTTTCTCCTCCCTAGCCCCCACCATCAAGGTCAGAAGGGAAACTGGTGCTGAGCCTGGGAACAACAGCAGAAAGCACAAAGAGAGTTAGATGACAGGGGTGGCTAGTGAAAAGAGGGTAGAAGCTACTGCTCCCAGAAGTCTTGGGGTTTAAATAGCCAAGACCAGAATTCTCCTGGATCTGCAATCTTATAACTCTGATCCACAGCCCACCCCAAACCCATCAGACCACTTAGACAGTGCTTCTTAACCTTTTCTTTATATCATAGGCCCCTTTGGTAATGTGGTGAAGCCTATGGAACCTTCTCAGAATAAGGTTTTTTTAACACTTAAAATATTAACGATTAAGACAGAAATCAATTATATTGAAATAGTCATCAAAATATTAAAAAAAAAAGTTCACCAGCCCCAGGTCTAATAAAAGAAGTAACCACCCCCCACAAGCAAACCAGGGCTTACTCAAACATCTTGATACCTGCCCTGCCTCCCAACCTTCTCCCTACCTGAAACAGTCACATCTGGGACCTTACTGCAAGAGGCCATGCTCTAGTGTTACTGCCTAACATCAGGAAAGATAATAATTTACTAACTGAATTTCAACAATAACAGCAACCAAAAAGACCTTTATATATCTGGTGGATGCCATTGAGTATCATGATTTAGCCAGTCAATGGTACACTTCCTCCATTTGTGCCTACCTATCTCTGTGAGACTTCTTTTTTCAACTTTGATAGTCATTAAAACCAAGCATCCAGATTAACTGAGCATGGAACCAGACCTTCAGATTACTGCATTACAAAATATCAAATCACATTTCTCTCATTAAAATGTTATTAGCTTAATGGTATTAAACATTATTAAATTAATTCATGTTATTAAATGCAGCTATTTCAATTTCAATATTAGAGTTAAATATTATTATTGGGGCAGCTAGGTGGCACAATGGATAGAGTGCTGGGCCTAACATCAGGAAGACTCATCTTCCTGGGTTCAAATCTGGCCTCAGATACTTACTAGCTGTGTGACTTTTGGCAAGTCACCTAACCCTGTTTGCTCTAGTTCCTCACTGGTAAAATGAGCTTGGAGAAAGAAACGGCAAAACACTACCAAGAAAACCCTAAATGGGGTCACAAAGAGTTGGACCATGACTGAAATGACTGAACTGTAACAACACTGTTAGATGGGGCAGGTAGGTGGCACAGTGAATAGAGCACCAGGCCTGGAGTTGCACCTGACTGAAAAATTACTAAACTACAAAAATTATTAGCTTAGCAATTAAATGCTAGTGAGAAAGTAGATATTTAACATTAAAAATAAAACAAAATTAAAGTTATTTTAATGAATTATTTAATCTTGATCTCATCTTTTTACATTTCTATTTTGCTTTAGTATGTGTATAATATGTTAATAGAATAGTACATGTATAGAATTTATAAATAAATTTACATTTATTGGGTTTGCATGTTCAAGAATTTTTTACTGACAGAAACACATGATCAAAGAAGACTAGAAACTATAGCTCAAAGCAGTTTGTTATAAATTGGCCAGCCTAACACAACCAGTTAAAATAATACTTATGCCTACATTTATTCTGCTGCCTAGGAGGAGGAGGAAGAGGAGGAGGAGGAGGAGAAGGAAGAGGAGGAGGAGTAGAAAGAGAAGGAGAAGGAGGAGGAAAAGAAGGAGAAGGAGAAGAAGAAGAAGAAGAAGAAGAAGAAGAAGAAGAAGAAGAAGAAGAAGAAGAAGAAGAAGGAGAAGGAGAAGGAGAAGGAGAAGGAGAAGGAGAAGGAGAAGGAGAAGAAGAAGAAGAAGAAGAAGAAGAAGAAGAAGAAGAAGAAGAAGAAGAAGAAGAAGAAGAAGAAGAAGAAGAAGAAGAAGAAGAAAATGAAGCTGATCCTTGGGGTATTTCTTGAGTCCATTATGGATCCACAGTTCAACAGTGCCCTGACTTCCTAAATGTGGTGATACGGGAATTTAAACCCAAGTTTTATTCCACTGTACCATAGCAACCTCTGATCTTGGGCATCAAAAAGGAGAGCGCCCACAAGCTTGGCTATCAGAATTGGTGAGCTCTCATTGGAGAGGGAAGAGACGATCAGGCACCCTGATCTGGACCCAGTAAATGCACATACAGAGTAGGAGCCCATCGACTTCTGCCTAATTGGGAGGAGTAGGGCACACATCTGGCCTCTAGTAGAATGAGTCTTTGATGAGACTTTTGAAAACAGTCCTGTCCTGACAGCATAATCTGACAGGCAGCACCTTCACTGAATGCACCGTATTTCCATATTCATATGTACATTACACTCCCTACCACAGAAGTTCACCTGACTTTGAGGGAATAACTTCTTCCAAATGACCTCCATTTTCAACCATGACAATACTTAGAAATGTTTCAGCTGGTCTGTCAGAGCAACATGGTTGTCGAGAGGGGCCGGGGGTTGGGGGGAGAGGGGGTGGAGGAAGAAAAAGAGGACTCTGCAGTGCCTCTTTGATTGGAAACAAGCTGAAAGGATCTTTTGGCCAAATATCAGAAACTTTCATCTTAGATGTTTTTAATTCTTATCCTACTTCAGAATCATTAGTGACTGAGGCATGTCTCTCTAGGAGGGCTATGAAATGATCCCTCTTTAATGTCATTTCCCCAAAAAGATAACAGCAAAATAGACAGAAGTCTTTTGATTTATCAGTACAGTAGCAATGTTGTTGGTAATCAATAATCCCACCCAGAAAAAATAATCTATTCATATCAAGCCATCCTGATATTAATAATCATTCATTATTTATTAATTATGCAATTACATATAATATAATAAGAATAAGAATATTGTTGATTGAGAATATTGTGATAATTTATTAATAATTATAACAATAGCTCACATTTAAAGGTCTACAAAGTACTATGTTGTCTCACTTGGTCCTCACAATGACCTTGGGAGATTGGTCCTATTATCCTCATTTTAGGAAACCGAGGCATCAAGAGGTTAAATGATGTGCCCAGGGACACACAGCTAGTTAGTGTCTGAGTCAGAATTTGAAATCAGGGGTTCCTTCCTGCAAGGTCAGCCCTCTATCTACTACAGCACCCAGCTGTTTATTTCTGACCAACTAAGTTATGGAATGACTGCACTAGAAACAGAAGACAGAGGTTGCCCTCTGACACTTTCTGATTAGGTGATTTGGGGTAAATCTTTCTGTATTTCAGTTGCCTCACCTATAATATAAGAACACTAATTCCTTAACTGCCTGAAGGTGAATGTGATCAAATTTTTGAAGTTCATTCTAGAAACATGTAAGATCTAAGATTTATGACTTATGAGTTGGCTGGGACCAGAAAAATTTGCTACAGCCTGAGAGGTGCTTCTATGTGTAGAACTTGGAATTTTATTCTCAATTCCTTTTTTTCTGGGGTGGGGGAAAGGGGAAATAGTGAGTAAGGGTTGATTATGGTATTTTTTTCAGCATATCATCATATGCATTATATACTGTATGAAAATATCCAAAGTTAAATATCACAGTGTATCATATCGTGTGTGTTCAAATATCCCTTCTATCACCGTACCTTCCTATAAAATAGTCTTCAACTATTTTTTGTGTTTATCTCATATTACTTTAATTAGCTTTTTTAAAAAATTGCTGTTGTTTTCTGTGTCCAAACCTGTGCTTTCATTGCTAAGAGAAACTTCCAAGATGGAATCTCCCTATGCTAATGCTTAGCACAATGCTGACACATAGTAGGTGCTTAATAAATATTTATTGAATTATTGAATTGATAGGGTTCGGCAACTCTTTCCTAACTTAGAGCCATGGAGTAGGGATTCTCGATCTGGGATTCATGAAATGGGTGGGTTTTAAAAAATATTTTGACAACTATATTTCAATAAAATAGGTTTATTCTGAGAAGGGGTCTATGACACAAATAAGGTTGAGTCCCTGTGTTACAGAATTTCCTAAAAAGTAAACAGTGTGAAATGGAAATTCATGGTTTTATATTAAATCTTCTTTTGTGTTGTGCTATGAACATAAAAATGTTCTCCTTTTTTTTGGTCTTTTTGTATTTAAGTTCAAAATAAATTTTAAAAAAATTTTTAAAGGATTTCCTGGGGCACTGAGAAGTTTAATAACTTCCTCATGATCACATAACAAGTATGTTATCAGCGGCAGGATTTGATCCTCAAGCTTCCTGACTCCAAGATCAGTACAAAAGTACTCTTTTAGATCTTTTTAAAGATTTTTCAGATTCTTTCTTTTTTTGATCTAGACTCACTTTGGAGACCACTTTGTGTTCAGAGAGCTGGGAAATGGACATTCTGATCAAACATCTATCTTGTTGAAGAGGGTGATTGATAATCATTGACTTGATAATGAAGACATCATCAATCTCAATTGATATATCTGTTTTGCTATTTAATAATAGTTCACATTTATATATCACTTATGATGGGCCAACCCCTGTGTTAAGGGTTTGACATTTGTTCCTTACAACAATCTTGGGAGATAGTTGCCATTATTATCCACATTTAACAGATGAGGAAACTGAGGCAGACAGAAGTTAAGTGACTTGCTCAGGGTCACAGAGCTGGAAATCCAAAGCCGGATTCAAACTCAGGTGTTCCTGACCCTAGGCCTGGCACTCTATACACTGTGCCACCTAGCTAGCTGATATGAAGTTACTTCTCCATCTAGAGTACTTTCCTATAAGTTTTCTCTTCTAGAACAGAGATGACACTAGATTTTCAAAAATCAAGCCAGAAGAGCAGAATTTTTTTTTTTGCTTTTTGGAAGGGCAGTTGGGGTTAAGTGACTTGTCCAAGGTCACACAGCTAGTAAGGGGGTCAAGTGTCTGAGGCCATATTTGAACTCAGGTCCTCCTGACTCCAGGGAGGGTGCTCTATTCACTGCACCACCTAGCCGCCCCAGAGCAGAAACTTTTGTTTGACAAAGTTGGAAAGGCTTTGACTACACACCTAATGATATATTACATGTATGTATATTATATGTATGTATATTACATGAGGTGGTGAGATGGCTCAGTGGTTAGAGCACTGACCCTGGAATCAGAAAGACCTCATTTCAAATATGAGCTCAGACATTTACCAGCTGTGTGTCTGGACAAATCATTTAACCTCTATCTGTCTCAGTTTCATCATCTGTAAAATGGAGGTGATAATAATAGCCCCTATCTCCTGGGGTTCTTGCAAGGATAAAATAATATTTATAATAGCTCTTTTTAAAACTTAAAGCACTATATAAATGCTAACTATTATTATCATTTAAAAATATTTTTATCATATTATGAAGACCAGCCTAGTTAAATTGGAAGAGGTTCATCGCCATTTTGGTGGTAGGGATCCTTCTAATTCTGAGGTTTTGTAAACAAATATTTATTGAGTGTACACAGTGTGCCAGGTGCTTTACTGAGAACTATAGGAAGCAAAAAGGCCTTTACATACATATATAGATACATATATGTATATATTTGTGCATGGGTGTGTGTGTGTGTGTGTGTGTGTGTGTGTGTGTGTGTGTGTGTATGTCGCGGGGCAGAGTGAAGATGACAGAGTAGAAGCAGATCCTCCCTGCAGCTCCCAGCTTCCACCTCCCCCAATTCATGTAAAAGGGGACTCTAAACAAACTTTGGAGCTACAGAACCCACAAAATGACACAGAGAAGCTAACCTCCCACTGAGGACAGCCCAGCAGACCGGCAGGAATGGGCCAGCACAGCATTCTGGGAGCCGAGCCCAGCCCCACACCGAGGCTTTAGCCCCAGGGCGGGCCTGACCAGCCGCCATTTCCAGAATTTTCAACACATAGATAGGAAGGACAAAGTGACAGGTCAGTGCAGTCTGGACTTTGGGACCCAGTAGTTGGGAGAGTCTCAGCTTTTGCCCCTGGGGTGAGAAGTCACTGAGGGCTGTGGTGCAGCCCCCACTGCCAAGTGGCAGCTTCAGCTCCTGGCCTGCAGAGTGTAGGGGAACCAAGCACCATAGAGATCCACCATGCCCTACTGGAAAAGTCAAAGGGGGTATGAGAGAAGATATGGGAGAGAGCAGATTGGAGGAGGGGATATACTGTGGGACTGCTATTTTGGGGCAGTGAGTAGGGGAAAAAACGGGGTGAAAATGTGTAACTCAAAATTTGGCGGAAATGAATGCTGTAAATCAGAAGTTAATAAAGCATTTGAAAAATAAAAATAGATTGTTCAGTCAGGCGGAGACGGAGACGCTTCTGGAAGAACTATCGCGATGGCCCCCCAAGGAGAACCCCAAGTGCAGTTCAAACTTGTGTTAGTTGGAGATGGAGGTACTGGAAAAACCACATTTGTAAAACGTCACTTGACTGGTGAATTTGAGAAGTATGTAGCCATGCTGGGTGTTGAGGTCCATCCTCTCGTGTTCCATACTAACAGAGGTCCTATTAAATTCAACGTATGGGACACAGCTGACCAAGAGAAATTTGGTGGTCTGAGAAATGGTTATTACATCCATGCTCAGTGTGCCATTATAATGTTTGATGTAACATCAAGAGTTACTTACAAGAATGTACCTAACTGGCATAGAGATCTGGTACGAGTATGTGAAAATATCCCTACAGTGTTGTGTGGCAACAAAGTGGATATTAAGGACAGAAAAGTCAAGGCGAAATCAATTGTCTTCCACAGGAAGAAGAATCTCCAGTACTATGACATCTCAGCCAAAAGTAATTACAACTTTGAGAAGCCCTTCCTTTGGCTTGCTAGAAAACTTATTGGAGACCCTAATTTGGAGTGTGTTGCCATGCCTGCTGTTGCACCTCCAGAGGTTGTCATGGACCCAGCACTGGCAGCACAGTATGAGCAGGACTTACAGACTGCTCAGACAACTGCGCTCCCTGATGAAGATGATGACCTGTAAGGGAATGAAGCTAGAGCCCAGCGTCAGAGGTCTAGTTTTATAGGCAACTGTCCTGTGATGTCAGTGGTGTAGCGTGTTTGCCACTTTATTATATAGCTGAGCAGAACATGTGCTTAATCTTTGGGATGCTGAAGGAAATGAATGGGCTTCAGAGTGAATGTAGCAGTTTAAAAAAATATAATTCATATTTTGGACCTGCATATTTAGCTGTTTTGGACAGCAATTATGTCCCCTTGAGTTTCAAATGTAAGACTGCTGCAGTCCCATCACAATATTCAGTGGTGAATCTTGTTTGTTACTGTCATTCCCATTCCCTTTTCATTTAGATCATAATAAAGTTGTATTTCAAATAGCTAAAAAAATAAAAATAAATAAAAATATATATGTGTGTCTACATATGTATATATAGGGCACTGAGAAATTCAGTAATTTGCTTACAGTCACATATCAAGTATGTATAAATACATATTTATATATGTTATATATACACATATATCGATAAATATAAATTAGATGTACATATATTTCAATCTGCACTCTGCATCCGTTACTTCTCTATCTGGATGTAGGTAGCATACTTCATCATGAGTCCTCTGGAATTGTGGATGGTCACTGTGTTGATCAGAGTTCCTAAGTCTTTCACAGTTGTTTGTCTTTACAATACTGGTGTTATTTTAAAAGTTGTTTTCCTAGTTCTGCTCACTTCATTTTGTATCAGTTCATATATATGTCTTCCCAGATTTTTTAGAAGCTTCTCCCTCGTCACTTCTTACAGCACAATAGCATTCCATTGCATTCCTATAGCAAACTTATTCAATCATTCCCCAACTAATGGGTGCCTCCTTTATCTCCAGTTCTTTGTCACCACAAAGAGAACCACCCCAGAGGTTCTTAACTCAAGAGTTATTTACATTAATGAAATCACAGGTCTTATCCCTATTCCCACAACTACCAAGGATTACCAATTTTTTTTTAAAAAGAGCACAATAAAATGCACTTCGTACTAAAACTAGAGGGACTGTCATTTAATTTTTTTCCTTTGGCAATTCAGAAAACTATAAGTCTTTCATTTTCAATTTTCTTTTTTTATCAAGCTTTATTTTCTTTTTTTTACTGTTTATTTTTTTAAAATAATAATTGATGCCCTTTTTACTGCAAGATCCTTGATGTTTCTAGGCTACTGTCATCACACTAGAGATGTCCAAAAGTTCTGATGAACTAAGATCTCTGGGTGATTGGCCACATTTTACGATATCTATATTTTAATCAGTTTTAGAAAGGTGTCAGCACAAACAGGGTTTCTGGGCAACCAAGGTGTCATTAGACAGCTCTCTTCACCGTTCTCTTCCTCGTCAAACTTAACCTTTACATTCATAGCAAAAGAATGAACATTCAAAATGTTCTAAAAGAGAGACTGCACACTACAGCATCTAACCACATACCTTTGTTCTGAGTGTGAATGTGATTTTTATTTTTTAAGCTGGCAATCAATACAACTCTGAATTGGTTTGTTCTTGTCAATCTACAGGCTAATCAAAATTTACTCTTTTCAAGCCCTCATAATTAGATTGTGCTCAATTGATGTTTCAGATGAATAAAGCAAAGTTTCAAAGAAACCCAAATTAATCTTACAAAGGGAATAGCATGATGAAACGCAAGACAATTTTCATCTCAAGAAGAGGTATTAAATTATATTTTTATTATTCCATAGAGATTTATGCTCCCATTATCTCTCATGCCCGTGTAAGATAAAAAACAAGTATGTCTGCCTATTTCTGTACAGATTTCCTAAACTGTATTAAGATGCAATCATTTTGCTTATTCATTTTATAGTAATGTTTTCTTAACAGCCAAAAGCACTTTTATTTAAAATTAATAAAACAGATGTTTGGCTATAAGTGACACAGAAATCATCTCGCTTCCATACTTTCCCTTACGGTACATGGAGTTTCCATGAATTAGAGAGCTGTCAGCTTATTGCACCAATAAGTAATCAATATAGTATTTGCTCTTGAGATTCAGTTACATCAGAATGTTCAACAGTAATAGGAAGAGAACCCAATGGCTTCCAACTCTGTTTCTTCTCATCTTCTCCCATGTCTTTAAATGAATATAAAACTGGAAAGAGGTTGTTTTCTTTTGTTTTTTTTTTCTTAATTCCTTATAATTGGAAAGTATGTATATGGAGAGAGGCAGAGAGACAGCAAGACAGAAAGACAGGAAAAGAGACAGAGAATACACACACACACACACACACACACACACACACACTGTAGCAGCAAGCACCCCAGAGTCCCCAGGGTGGCTGCCAATACAGGTTCTTAGATCTGCTTTGCTAAAGGAAAGCAACTCAAAATTGGTTAACAAGCTTACTTTAATCAGTCAAGCATATATCATTTACCTAGTTCAGGGGGAAAAGGTCAGCATCCTGAACTTCAGAATATACAGACAGAATTATCAAGACAGAGAAACAGATCAAGCAGACAGGTTTCCAAACTGTCCAACCATTACATCCATACCAAATCACAGTTACCAGAGAGGGAAACATCAACATCTGGGTTTTTCAAAGCCGGGAGGGCTCTCAAAGCAACGGCTTCCCAGAGTCTCATCTGGTCAAATCACACAACAATTCTCAAAGTGAGCCCCAAAACAACACCTCACATCAGGGCTTACATAGCCTTCTCCTGGCTCAGAGAATGTAACAACCTTCTTGACCCACTGCCCAATCAAAAAGTATCTACTGAAAAACAAGACTCTCCTGGAAAATCAAGCCTCCCACCACAGGCTCCAGGTGCACTTAAGCCTAGGGGCAGAGAAGATCTTAAAAATTTACATTCCCATTACACACACACACATATGTATATATATATATATATATATATATATATATATATAT